>NC_056730.1:574632264-574839764 GCF_019279795.1 Protopterus annectens | reverse complement strand
CGCTCCAAATACCCTGTTTACAAAAACAACAAATAAAAAGAAGATTTTTACAGTACAGTGAAATATTCAACAAACAAATGGAGGAATTTATATAATACTGTGAAAAATTTGACAAAATAGAGGAAGGAAATGTTTAGCCATTACTCTTAGTCAATATAAATAGCTATACATAAAATAACTCCGGAGAAGTAAGAGATATGCAAGTAAATACAATATGAATAGTAACGAAAATATTATGTAATCAGGGGACCAAGACAAAGTACGGGACAGATAAGTCAGTAGGAGACTCATAGAAATATGAAGTAATTGTGGGACTAGGATATTCTAAAGGAGAGGCTGAGATAGGAGGCAAGAAAGGAGGGCAGTTAGTGCCAGAGGAAGTGTGTTCCCAATGTTCAGGTGGGGTCATTGCAGGAACAGATCCAGGAGGACTGCAAGAATTCCTTTAGTGCTGTTTTAAAGCTGTGGATGTTGTCCATTTTGTGTAGTTGGAGAGGAAGTTTATTCCAGGCAGAGGTGACAGAATGGCTGTAAAGTATCTTACCAATGGATTTGTGGGGTTTTGTGATATGAAGCAAGAGTTGGTCAGAGTTTCATAGGTCACGCTTAGGGATATATAGAGAGATAAGAGTTGTCAGTGATGGACAAGTTAGGCGTTGGTGAAGGATGGAGTGGATCAGCTGGAGCTGCGGCAAGAGGAGTTGTTGAAGTTTAAGCCAGTGAAGTTTTTTTAAGGCAAGGCAGTGGTGTGTTCGGTATGGGAGGTTACTAGTGAATCGAGCTATTTTATTGTAGGTGAGTTCGAGTTTGGAAATCAGGTTCTTTTGTAGGTGGGTAAATACTGGGGCAGCATAAAGTAGGGTGGGAAGTAGGTAGGCTTGAGCTAGGGACTGTTTAGATTCAGGAGTTAGGAATTTTTTGTTCCTGTACAGTAGTCCGAGATTTTGGTGTGTCTTTTTGATACAGTTATTGATATGGACGTCAAATTTAGGTTCATCATCTATGTAAACTCCAAGGAGTTTAGTATGTGATTCCATTTTGATGGAAGTGTTGTTTAGAGAGGAGAGGGGAAGGTACATTTTAAACATTTTAAATGTTGGAGAGTTTTGGGCATGAAGAGTAGGAGTTTAGTTTTGTTAGGGTTAAGTAGAAGTTGATTAGCAGTGAGCCGTTTTTCAACAGAGATTCTTGAGTGAGGGTAAGTAGATGAGGAAGAGTGTCGGAAGTAGAGATGATAGTAGAGTCATCAGCATATTGAGTCAGGGTGGAGTGTAGGCAAGAGTGGTAGAGATTGTTTAAAGATATTGAATAAGAGGGGCCCTGGATGGAGCCTGGGGAACCCCAGTTTAAATAGGGAGAAAAGGAGAGGAGGCAGAGAGCCATTTAACAGATTGAAGTCGGTCAGAGAGGTAACTAGAGAACTAGCCTAGTGTGGAGTTAGATAGTTTAAGGGAAGCTAGTTATAATAGAAGATAATTATAATAGGGCCATTCAGTGATAGCTCACCTTGAAATAAGGTCATTCAGTGCTGGTTTACCATATAATATGGATATTCAGTGTTAGCTTACCTTATAATTTTATTTATTTATTTTATTTTATTTATTTATTTAACATTTGTTGACCAGGAAAGTCTGACTAGTCTCCACAGAGCCTATTTTCAGTGGAGGCCTGGGGAGAAACGCTCCAATCGTTCCCCATTATAATGAGGTCATTCAGTGATAACTCACCTTATAATAGTGTCATTCAGTGCTGGTTTACCTTATAAGAGGGTCATTCAGTGATAACTGACCTTATAATAGGGTTATACAGTGGTAGCTTATCTTATAATAGGGTTATACACTGAAAGTTCACCTTATAATAGGGTCATTTAGTCCTGGTTTACATTACAATAGGGTCAGTCAGTGTTTATCTATCTTATAAAAGGGTCATTCAGTGCTAGCTTACCTTATAATAGGGTCATTCAGTGCTGGTTTACCTTATAATAGGGTCATTCAGTGTTCATTTATCTTATAATAGAGATGCTCAGTGGAAGTTCACCTTATAATAGGGTCATTCAGTGATAGCGTACTTTATAATAGGGTCATACAGTGCTGCTTTACCTTACAATAGGGTCATTCAGTGATGATTTACCTTATAACAGGGTCATTCAATGCTACTTTACCTTATAATATGGTCATTCAGTGGTTTACCTTATAATAGGGTTATTCAATGATAGCCTACCTAATAATAAGGTCATTCATTGCTGGTTTAACTTACAACAGAATCATTCACTCCTGGTCTACCTTATAATAGGGACATTCACTGCTAGCTTACCTTATAATAGGGTCATTAAGTGCTTGTTTACCTTGTAATAGGGTAATTCACTGCTAGCTTTCCTTATAATTTGGTAAATCAGTGCTACATTAACTTATAATATTGTCATTCAGTGGTGGTTTACCTTATAATAGGGTCATTCAATGCTAGCTTATGTTATGCTAGCTTACGTTATAATAAGGTCATTCAGTGTTGCCTTATCTTATAACAGTGTCATTCAATGCTAGCTTACCTTATAATATGGCCATTCAGTAATAGCTAACCTTATAATCTTTTAATAGGGCCATTCAGTGATAGCTCACCTTGAAATAGGTTCATTCAGTACTAGCGTATGCTCTAATAAGGTCATTAAGTACCAGCTTACCTTATAATAGGGCCATTCAGTGATAGCTCACCTTGAAATAGGTTCATTCAGTGCTAGCTTATGCTATAATAAGGTCATTAAGTACTAGCTTACCTTATAATAAGGTCATTCAGTGTTGCTTTACCATATAATAGGGTCATTCAGTGATAGCTTACCTTATAATACGGTCATTCAGTATTAACATACCTTATAATAGGGTCTTTCAGTGATAGCTCACCTTATATTAGGTCATTCAGTGCTTGCTCACCTCAACCTCTGGAAATCAAGGGAGCAGCAAAAAGAGCCAAGAGCACTAAATTCCTGGACACAAGTATCAGAGGACATGTCTTGGTCAGCGCACACCGACCACACTGTCAAAAAAGTGTGGCAACATTTGCACTTCCTATGGAAACTGATGAAAGCAAACCTGTCGCAGTCCATCTTCCAGGCCTCCTACAGGGGAACCATCGAGAGCGTACTGACAAACAACATCATTGTATGGTATGGGAACTGTATTGCCTCGGATCGCAAGGCTCTCTGGAGAGTAGTAACAGCAGCGGAAAGAATCATTGGCTCTGCACTGGCATCCTTGGATGACTTACATGAATCTTGATGGATTGGTAGAGCTAGAAAGGTAATAAATAACCATACTCACCCTGCTTCTGGTATGCTCTCCCTCCTTTCCTTAGGTAGATGTTACCATAGCATGCACTGTAAGACTTCCATGCTCAGCAGAAGCTTTTCCCCTTATCCGTCAGATTGCTGACCTCTAACAGGCATGCCAAAAGCCATTCTGCTCTTTCAACCAATTAACTGCATATTCTCTTGACTAATCCAGTAAATGATATGCTCTCATGTCCATTTATTCTAAGATCACTGCTACCAGTAGCATATGTTGGTGCAATATCCAAATCTGCATCTGTCCTGAACCTTGAATATGCAATACTCTATGCAATATTTTTGCCCCGGGTCCACTTTGTAATTTCGAAATACTGAAATCTCAAAATTCAGTATTTTGAAACCACAAAGACAAAAACCCAACCACAACTCACAAATTCGAAAACACACAACCGTGAAATTCAAAATCCCATAATTACTCTACACATACAGTACACACATAAACATACACACGACCCCCCCCCCACAATCAAACAAACTCATCTAACTAAATACAAACCCCCCTGCAACCCCCATGTGGGGGCTGCACCCCCACACACCCACCCTACTTATATATTCTAACTCTGAGATCGCACAAGCAGAAACACAAACGAAACTCACACACACACATCTTACAGTCCCTCAAACACACACATTAACACTCCCAACACACACTTACACACACTAAACCACTAACCAACATACTTACACACACAAACGTACCAAAATTAAACCTAAACATCCACATACTGTATCAACGGAAGCAGAAATTCAAAATATCCATGCTTCGGTACTTTGAATTTCGCGCTTCTGACGGTTTCGGAAATGTGAGTCTGCGGCTTTGTAAGTTTGAAATACTGAATTTTGAGATTTCAGTATTTCGAAATTACAAAGTGGACTCATTTGCTCCACAGGTACCTGTTAATGCAAAAATTCAAGTTTGTGCAATATTTACTTTTGCAATACCCTAAATGACACATTTTTATACATGTAATGTCTATGAGTGTCTGTCCTAGTTTTAATAAATAGTAACTGTATGTATGTATGTATGTACGTTTCTTGCACTGAGAATGAAGCAACATCATTTCATTTAGCTGCACTATGTGCAGATCTAAATGACAATAAAGTTTACTTTGACGACTTATAATAGGGTAATTCAGTGCTGGCTTACCTTATAACAGGGTCATTCAGTGATAGCTCACCTCATAATAGGGTAATTTAGTGCTACATTAAGGGACATTCAGTGTTGGTTTACCTTAATAATAGGGATATTACGTGTTGGTTTGATTTACTATATAATAAGGGTATTCAGTGCCAGCTTACCTTATAATTTGGTCATTCAGTGACAGTTCACCTTATAATCGGGTCATTCATTGTTGGTTTACCTTATAATTGGATCATTCAGTGCTAACTTAGCTTATAATAGGGTCATTCAGTGACAGTTCACCTTATAATTGGGTCATTCAGTGTCGGTTTACCTTATAATAGGGTCATTCAGTGGTAACTTACCTTATAATAAGGTTATTCAGTACTGGTTTACCTTATAATAGGGTTATTCAGTGATAGCTCACCTTGAAATAGGGTCATTCAGTGGTAACTTACCTTATAATAGGATCATTCATTGCTAGGTTTACTTATTAAAGGGTCATTAAGTGCTAGCTTATCTTATGATAAGGTCATTCAGTGCTGGCTTACTTTATAAAAGGGTCATTCAGTTCTGGTGTACCTTATAATAAGGTCATGCAGTGCTAGATTGCCTTATAATACGATCATTCACTGCTAGATCACCCTATAATACGGTCATTCATTGATAACTTACCTTATAGTAGGGTTATTCACTGCCAGCTTCCTTTATAATAGGGCCACTCAGTGCTAACTTACCTCATAGCAGAGTCATTCACCACCAGCTTACCTTATAATAGGATAATTCAGTGTTAACTTACCTTATAATAGGATCATTCATTGATAGCATACCTTATAATAGGGTGATTCATTACCGGCTTACCTTATAATAGGATCTTTCAGTAATAGCTCAACTTTTAATAGGGTCATTCAATGCTGTTTTACTTTATAATAGGGTCATTCATTGATAGAATCCCTTGTACTAGGGTCATTCAGTGCTAGCTCACCTTATAATAGGGTCATTCAGTGATAGTTCACCTTATAATTGTGTCATTCAGTGCTGGTTTACCTTATAATAGGGACATTTAGTCATAGCTCACCTTATAATAGGGTCATTCAGCACTAGCTTACCTTGTAATAGGGTCATTCATCTCACCTTATAATGGGGTCACTCAGTGCTAGTTTATCTTATAAGAGGAATATTCTGTGTTAGCGTACCTTATGGTCATTCAATGATAGCTCAAATTATAATAGGGTCATTCAGTGATAACATAACTTATAATAGGGTCATTCAACAACAGCATACCTTATAATAGGGTCATTCAGTGCTGGTTTACCTTATAATAGGGTCATTCAGTGTTGGTTTACCTTATAATAGGGTCATGCAATGCTGGTTTACCGTATAATAGGGTCACTCATTACTAGTTTACCTTATAATATAATAGGGTCATTCAATGCTGGTTTACCTTACAATAAGGTCATTCAGTGTTGGTTTACCTTATAATAGGGTCATGCAATGCTGGTTTACTTTATAATAGGGTCATTCAGTGTTGGTTTACCTTATAATAGGGTCATTTAGTGTTGGTTTACCATATAATAGGGTCATGCAATGCTGGTTTACCTTATAATAGGGTCACTCATTGCTAGTTTACCTTGTAATATAATAGGGTCATTCAGTGCTGGTTTACCTTATAATAATGTCATTAAGTACTGTTTTACCTTATAATAGGGACATTCAGTGCTGGTATACCTTATAATAGGGACATTCAGTGCTATCTTACCTTATAATAGAGTCATTTGGTTTTACTTTTCCTTGTAGTAGTGTCTTTTAGTGTCTTTTAGTGTCTTTTAGTGGTAGCTTACTTGATAATATGGTTATTCAGTACTGGTTTACCTTATAATAGAGTCATTCAGTGATAGCTCACTTTAAAATAGGGTCATTCAGTACTGACTTACCTTATAATGGAGTCAAACTCTGCTGCATAGCTTTCCTTATAATAGGGTCATTCATTGTTAGCTTACCTTATAATAGGGCCATTCACAACTAGCTTAGTATATAATAGGGTCATTCAGTGCTAGCTTATGTTGCAATAGGGTCATTCGCTGCTAGCTGACCTTATTATAGGGTCACTCAGTGACAGCCTACCTTATAATTTCAGTATCAGATTTGCAAACTAACCCCGAACATAGCTGCTGCTACCTCTGGAAGTATAGAAATCCAGTTCTCTCTCTCTTACTCTACTTGCCTTGTGTTTTTCTTTATTGCCTTTTTTTTGTTTTACTATTCATCTTGGAGACTAGT
Source organism: Protopterus annectens (assembly GCF_019279795.1). Classification (NCBI taxonomy): domain Eukaryota; kingdom Metazoa; phylum Chordata; order Ceratodontiformes; family Protopteridae; genus Protopterus; species Protopterus annectens. The sequence goes on along the minus strand of NC_056730.1, from coordinate 574,833,027 downwards.
GAGAGGTACACTTATTTATCTACCTATTTATTTATTTTGCAGTTACCTGCCCCACTACTAATGTTATATTTTAAGCAGTAGCTGATGTATCTGGTCTGCTCCCACTACAGATGGGATGCTACCAGCCTCGGATTTTGCACTATCCTTTCCTGGATACTTTGTAATCCCAGGGTATCTAACTGTTGCTCACTGCGAACACATGGCTCACTGGCTGCTTCTGAAAATGGAAGCTGCCACAAGTGAGTCCTGTTTTATAGATTGGTTCTGTGGGCTATTCTTCCCACAGCGCCTCATTCCCCCCACCCTCATATTGTTTCCTCCCCTATCTGTTCAGCAAAGCCAATTCCCCCAAATTACCCCAGTTACATCAGAAGCATACCCAATTCCACCCCAAATACTTCAGAAACATACCCAGTTCTACTGCACACTTGATTCACAAGTCTCTTACTGCATTACCTTCAGTAATAGACACTCACGTGTGCAACACAATGCTTACGCAACTCTAAAATAATCAATAATTTTATTTATGCTGTGAGCCTCTCTGTCATAGCATCCCACATATAATGGATACTTGATAGCAATCATCAGCTATGAAAGCTGACCAGACATTAAGTATTTCCATTCTGTGCTGACAGAGAACAGACATAACTTATGTTATACCAATGAAAAAAACAGCCTATTACCATGGAGTCAAACTAATTAAAACCCTCAGAACATTAACAGCAATAATTATTTTTATACAAACAGTTGATATTCAGATATATTTCTGAACACAAAATGTTTACTTTCCACAGTGTAATCTCCGTTCTGTATATGGACATATACAGCTGTAACAAGAAGTGGTCAGAATCTAAAGTCTGGTACACCCTCCGTAAAGCTAAAATAATTGTCATCACAGAAACCTGGCTAAAGAAATTCTCCTGGTTGCGCCATTTGTTTCAAACAAATATATCCACTTTGAGATAATGGATCAGGATCTACACAATGGAAATAGGTAATGATGTTAACAAATATACTAATTTAACTCTCATAGTAATGTTTCCTCTAATAAAGACCTAAATTGACTAGTATTTGAAACACAGCCTGGTGGTCACAAAAAGACTTGCGTTGTTACCATTTGTATTCCTCTTCCTGTCCCACTCAGACAATCATGCCTGTAATATCATCTTAATGAAAGCATCACAGCTTTATCCTCCTATGTGACCTCAGTGTATATCATAGTGAGGAACATAAAAACACCTGACCAGGCTCCTTACATCCGACCAGATGCCACATCATCAGCAACCCCCTTTTCCCTCAGTTTTCTACACTGGGTCTGGGTGCCATCTGTCACCAGCTGTCTCAGTTCATTGACTCAGTTGGACATTCTCTAACAGTTGTGCTTGACTGTCACTGGTCTCCTCTCACATAATCCATTCATCCCTTTGCTGGATGCTGTCACTTTCTTCCTGTCTGTCTCAAATCATCTTCATCAGATCATCTTCTGCTTTCCTGCACATGTACCTGAACCACTGTAATCTGTTCTCATTGACCTTCCCTGCAACATGACTGACTTCAGCTTCTGGTTTGATGTCCTCATTTCTGGTTTCTGTCCCACAGGAAGCATCTTACCTTCCATCTGAGGCTCTTCATCTCCATCAGTTGTACCTTCCACCAGCAGGTCTCATTATGTACCTTTTTTCCATACCTGCTTCAGGTGCATATCTGATCTACAGTCCCCACACATGCTGTTTTGAGATGCTGACATTCTTCTCCAGCTGCACCTATTTCCTCTTCTTCCTGAGGTGTGAGAGCCCTGAGTATTTCTTTAAACTGTTATGCTTTAACACCGGTCAACTTTCAAGTCTTCTGCCCAGTCTCTGTTGACCTTAGAGGCTTCTCTGACTACTGCTTACAGTTTGAAAGACAAAACTAGTGAAGAATTAAGTGTTTTTGCAGGGGATAATCCCCTTCTTTATCACTGATTTGGTGGTGGGGGGGGCAAGCTTCCTCCCAAATGTATATATACCAACTGCAGCACTTGCATAATCTGACACAGGTTGTTGCAGTGGTACCTGATGTAACCCACAAAGCATATATAACTCCAATATGGCATCAATTTAACAAACATTCAAGATAAACTAAACTTACTACCATTCCTGCCAAACCCAGTCAAGAGACACAATGCTGTCCCTCAAACATCACAACCTGCATACAAAGGTAGCACAACAGAGGACAGTACTAGAATCTGCAAAATAAATCCTTCTTAAAGAACTGCATTTCATTGACTGGTGCTCTGAATACAGCTGTAGCAACCCCTAATCAACCCTGCCTCTGTCAGTCTTTTCCAACTTGATATGTTCTTATTTGGGACGAACTACACTGACTTAAAATCTCTGAAAACAGGTCATGCCTATCTCCTACAAAAGTTCTGTCACTACCAGTGTACTCCAGTGTCCAGTCCTTTGGCCACTCCTCTTTGGAATTTACCTTTTAGAGGTCAAAGTTAATGTCAAGTTAATATTAAGGGTTAGCAGCTGATCAGGCTTGTGGATGACTGCTAAAAAAGTTGTCATCATAAACTCCCCAGAGGACACCAAGACCTCCAAGAGGACCAGCCCCAAACAAATAGTTGGTGTCAAAACCATGGACTAAAAGTAAATGCCAGTAAACATATATTTATTTCTTTTTGCAGGTATAACTCCCCTTATAACTATCACATTGACAACACACCTTTGAAAATTGATCCCGTAGTTAGGGACCTGGGAACCTATGTTGACATTGAACTGTCTTTGATCATCATGTATCCACTGTTGTAGTGAAGTCTTTTTTCATCATGTAGCTTATATCAAAAGGTAGTGTGTACAGGTCCAGGGATGTAATCGCTCTACTGTACTTAACACTCTTTAGACAAAAAATAGAGTATAATGCCTCTTTAGGTATGCATGTGTTACAACGGCAATGACCACAACACTTTATCACTAAAAAAAAAAAAAAAAAAAAAAAAAAAAAAGAAATCAAGGGCCTAAACTGTAAACATGATACAGACCACCTCAAAGTCTTGACCCTCTTCTCAGTATTATGCAGCCTCCTGAGAGGTGACCACCACCTCATGTACAGAGTTTCAACAGTCCTTAAGCTTCAACGGTCCTTATTATGTCAGACCTGTTACACCTTTGCTAATCCAGAGATAACATATAAACACCTGCTCAAGGGACCTCAATCCCTCTTGCAAAATAAATAATATATGTTGGAGAGATAGGTTAATATCACAAGGAATACCCCTTCTATGGAACCGTCTCCCACTCCTTGTCAAGCAAAGCACTCATCTTACTCTGTTCAAATGTTATGGATGCAGAAGCACAAATTCACCCACAGTTTAGCAACCCTGTCCCTCAGTATTAGGGGAAACATATAAAGAATGTAAGGCTTGGCTTCTTAATATTATCACAGGTCAACAGCCTAGTAAGTACCTATGAACCTATAAACAGTAGTGTAGCTAGATGGGGTGAGAGAGCAATTGCCCCAGTTGCAAATTGTTAGAGGCTCAATCAGCCAATCCAGAGCTTTCCTTAATGCAACACCTGTTTTTAAAAGATGGTATTGCATTTGCAGTCAAACCTGAGTGCTGTAGCGCTCTGTATGTGATCTAAACTGTAGCAACTGCTTGCTACATTTGCAAAAAGCAGTTTGCTACAGTTTCAAAGAATAAATTATTATTTTTTAATATAATATGTTGAAGGAGGGTTGGGGTAAGGCACAGAAATAGGACCTGAATTGTTGGGGCAGGAGTGTGGAGTGTGTCATGTAGCCAGCCACCTGGGTGGTGTCCCAAAAGAAAGAAAGTCTAGGGGCTTGTTCATAGTACCGGCTCAGGTTATAGGTTCAACTACTGAAACCCAAAAGTCTAAAAGCCAGCATTCCCCAACAATGAAAGGTAATGCTTCATTGACAAAAGAGTTAAAAACTAAGTGTTTTTTTTGCATGATGGGCAACCACCTCCCTACTTTACCCTCTTTTGTGTGGGGAAAGCTTCCTACAAGTAAAAGTGAAAGTAGCAGACTCCAAATCCGACTTCAGACCAGTGACAAGTGGAGTACCACAGGGTTCAGTCCTGGGTCCACTCCTGTTTGGTATCTACTTCTCTGAAGTACAGTCTAACACAGAAGGTCTTTGGCTAATGAAGTTTGCAGATGACTGCAAACTAGGAGCCATAATCAAAACTCCTAACGATGTGGACATCCTACAAAAGGGCCTCACTGAGACAGATGCCTGGTGTCGAAGCCATGGCCTCAAGCTCAGTGCCAAAAAGTGCATTGTCATCCCCTTTGGTAAAAACTTTGTACCCATGAACTACAACATAGGCAGTAGTATACTTAACACCGAAAGTGTGATAAGAGACCCTGGGGCATAGGTGGACAGTAGTCTCTCCTTTGATAATCACATCGCCACAGTAGTCAGGACAACCTTCTATGTGGCACACCTCATCACAAAAGGTTTCTCATCCGGAAAAAAAGAGGTAATTGTTCCCCTCTACTCATCACTTATTAGACCCATTATAGAGTACAACGCCCCTTTTGGTATGTACCTCACAAGACATCTACAACAACTGGAAAGGCCGCAGAAATACCTCACAAAGAGGAATACTGGCCTCAAACAGATGCCCTACGCAGACCATCTCAAAAAACTCCACCTTTACTCCCATCGCATATTGCCTACTCAGAGGTGATCTCTGCCTAACATACAAAACTATGTCAAACCCAGAGCTGTTGGACATGCTCCACTTAAAGAAATCCCAATCCCTCCGAGCTATATGCTCTAGGGACCTAAACTTTGTCACCACAATAAACAGAACATGCCGAAGGGATAGATTCCTGTCCCAGAGACTTCCCATACTCTGGAATAAACTGCCTATCTATATCAAACAAAGCTCCTCATTAGCACTCTTCAAGAAAAATCTTGATGATTGGATGGGAAATAGGAAATTCACTGCAGGGATTACCTCTGTGGCTCTGCTCGACAGTGGCACAGGAAAATCATTTTCTTGGGTGGCAAAATCCAGGGTACCTTTATGGCTGGGCTTGTATAGGCCCCAGGGCCAATAGCCTAGTACCTACCCATGAAACTATGAACCTATGAACAAATTGATATATGACAGAAATGTTCAATTTTCAAAAGATAAAAAAAATAAATATCTGTTTTTGCGGGGTGCAAGACCTCCCTGCACCCTCTACACTTCCTGCTAAACATATATACCTACTTTGAGATAGCACTACAGTTAGGAATGGGTATATTTCCCAATCCAGCTTCTGTTTCATGATCTTGCTCAGAAAAAGGTGGTAATGTGCTCAGTTAGCTGATATTTAGTCAACTATATATATTAAAACAAAGAGCGAGAAGGTCACACAGAAAAAACAATCAGTAAAAACTAAATGAAAACTCCAGACAAGCTAGAACTTTCACTGAGTGACCTCTCAAACCTGTTGTATCAGAGGCACATAGGATATATGCAAATGGCCCTTATGAACTTCAGGTGCTTCAGCTATTTGGTGATTCTGAATGCCCATGACTTATTTCTTTTTACGTCATTTCAATGGACAATTTCAGGCCATTAAAGCCAAACCCTACTAGCTGTGGATATGCATATTTCAGCCTTGTTATGACCTCATCAGCACAGCACAAGTCACTATATAGCTGAAACACCTTATGTTCATAAGGGCCATTTGCATATATCCTATGTGCCTCTGATACAAGAGGTTTGAGAGGTCACTCAGTGAAACTTCTAGCTTGTCTGGAGTTTTCATTTGGTTTATGAAAGCACTTTCTTTAAAGTGTGTTCGGTGGTAATGGATTCGGGCTTATATATATATATATATATATATATATATATATATATATATATATATATATATATAGGTTTACTATTCTTTGTTTGAATGGCAAAACATTTGCCGTTTGAAACAATGAATAGCAAACCTGAACACACACATTCTGACCTGCCACAATGTCAGTCCAAATGATCGACACATTTGAGTTGACATTGTGGCCGAAACCATCATGTAATAGCGGTATAGGAGCTGATATAAATCAGACTCCTATATGACAAATCACGTTTTTGCAGGGGGGCAAGCCCCCCTGCACTCCCCCACACCTCCCCTACTAATATATTCTACCTCCAAGATCACACTACAGTGGGGATATGGATGAATTTCCAATCCCCACTGTACCGTGATCTCCATGCAGATAGTGAAATACATTTGTGCGAATGCACTACAGCATTTGCATGTGTGTTCGACTATCCCATCCATTTATGTTTCGTGCACGACATTCTGGTTTTCAGCAGCAGTGCTGCCAACAGAATGTCGTTTGCACAAACCATAGTACTATATATATATATATATATATATATATATATATATATATATATATATATATGCTCTGTTTATAACACTGTTATTTAGATTATATCACCTCAGGTTTACTCCATTTTGACATGTATCAGGGTGAGAGCCACCACACTTTGTTACAATTGTCACAGTCTCCACCTTTTCAGTCAAACATTCATTTTCCTGCACATTCGGCTCACCTACACTATACAAACTTTAATTCAGCCATATTAGATTCACGTAAATGAGAATTCCCTCCTTTGTACAGTTGTTCTTTTTTACGGCCACACAAACATTTCTTCCAAATGAGAATTCTAGAATTCTAGCTTCTGAATTATAGCAATGCATGAATATTTGCATCCGTCTGTATATGTATGTGTATATAGGCATAGATAAATATCTATATCTATACATGTGTACATATACATTATTTATGCAGACTACACTAAGTATTTCTAGATGGACAGATGTCACATCATACTATGGCTGGTAAAGGGATTTACACTTTGTTTTTGCCTGTGTTCAGGTTTGAAGCTTAGATTTTTCCTGCTACAGTCTCATAAGCAGCTTGCAGCTATATTATATTGTTTGCATGCCCATGTTTTGCATCTATATTTTTTTTATATTCAAAAGTAATAACGTGCAATGTTTTTATTTATTTATTTATTAACATCTGATTACTGGGAAAGTCTGACTGGGTAGAAGCCCATTTTCAGTGGAGGCCTGGGGAGAAAAGCTCCAAATGATTACAAAATATTTTAAGAACAATAATTTTACAATATTCAACAATAAAACAAAAAACATCTGCAGTTTAAATAATTACAACAAATTAGACATCATATAAAAACATTGGTTACGAAGTTATGCAAGGTATATGACAATCATTTAATATTTAGAGAAATTTTAGACAGTTTGTAGACAAATTAAAGATAAGTTAGTCTAATACAAATAGAAATTGCAACATGAAGTGAGAGGAAAAACAGGCTTATGGTATATTTAGAGAGAAATCAGGGAAGTGAATTAGATAGTAGTAAGGAAGTAAGTGATAGAGGGAGAACAAGGAGGTATAAGGCACAAAAAAGGTACTTGTTCAGATTTAGGGATATCGTTTATCCAGGTTTTGAGCAAGAACAGAGCCAGACTTTAGCTAGGAAGTCTTTCAGAGTGGTTTTCAAAGATGGGAGGGAGGGTTTAGACCTGATGGATACAGGTAAGGAGTTCCAGGCCTTAGCAACCTTGTATGAGTATAGACAATGCCTAGCAGATTTTATTGGTTTGTAGACAGACAGGAGTTTTTGGTCACTAGATTGCAATGACTGACTAGTGACATAGCTGTGTAGAATGAGATGGATGCTGGATAATTTTTATAGGTGGTAAGAAGTTGTGTATATGTTAGTTGATGTGACAGTTCTAACCAATTTAGGCTTTTCAGTGCTATACAGTGGTGGGTTCTGAAAGGGGTTTGTCCTGCAAATTTAGCAACTTTGTTATAGCTTTGTTCAAGTTTTAATTTTTGTGAAGCCTGGCGGTTATTAAGGATGGGACATCCCTAAAGAAACGCGGGTAGGAGATAAGTAGTGGCAAGTGTAGCTTTAGTTGTGTCAGTGAGAAAGTTTTTGGCTCTGTAAAGCATCCCTAGTTTTTGATGAGTTTTTCTTATGCAGTTGTATATACGCAGGTTGAGTTTAAGATTGTCATCCACTATCACCCCTAATAGTTTGCTATGAGAAGTGACTTCAATGTTTGTATTATCAAGACAGAGGATTTTAAATTTTGTTTTTTCATGGGAGAGAGATTTAGGGAACAAAGTAGTAATTTGGTCTTTTTTGGGGTTGAACATGAATTGTGAGTTATGAAGCCATGTTTCAGTGGCTGCTAAAGTTTCCTGAGTAATATTTTGGAGGTGTACCATGTTGTCAGATGTGAAAATGAGAGTGGAATCATCTGTGTATTGTATTAGGGTGGCTTGTTGTGTGAAAGTATAGAGGAAGTTGGTGAAAATGTTAAAGAGGAGGGAACCACGGATGTAGCCTTGTGCTACATCAATGGTGACTGGAGGTACGGAGAGAGCATGGAGTGCCATTTTACTGACTGATACATGATGGACAGGTAGCTTTTGAACCACAGAAGGATGGGTTGAGAGGGCATTTGAAGTAGAAATTTGCTGTGACAAACTGTGTTGAAGGCTTTAGACAAGTCTAGAAATAATGAAGGGACTAGTTTGCCATTATCTCTAGCTTTATTGACAGAATCTATATACATTAGAAGGGTAAAGCTAGTACTATTGGAAGGACAGAAGCCATATTGTGTAGGAGATAGGAGTTCTTCCTGCAGGAGATAGTCTAGCAATTGTTTTTGAATACATTGGCGAGGAGAGATAAGATTGCTCTAGGTCTAAAGTTATTAATGTCTGTTGAGTTTCCTCCTTTGTGCAGAGGGACAATGTGTGACTTTTTCCAGACAGAGGGAATGGGGGACTCCTGGAATGACCTATTTATAAGGATAGAGACAGAACAGGCAGTGCTACCGGCTGATGATTTTAGGTACTCATTTGGAAGGTCATCAGCTGAAGAAGAGCATGGTTTAAGATTGTTTAAGAGTAGTTTTACATAGGATGTGGGTACAGGTTTGAAGGTGAAAGTGGATGTGGTGATATGTGGCTATTGGGAAGGGCTGGGATTAGATGTTGAGGAATCCTTAGTTAAAGATGCTATACTATCTATAAAATAAGAGTTGAACTTTATTGCAGTTTTGAATGGTGAGTTATTGGGAGAGGGGTTTGGGTTGAATTTTTGGCCGGGATGTAAGATTTCTTTAAAGGCTGTCCAAAAATGTTTAGGCTTTGTTTAGTATTATTCTGAAAGTTATCATAGCACAGTTTTTGTCTACATTTATTTGCTTTTTAGTATGATTGCAAAGCATTCTGAAGTTGTTAAGATACTCACATGTTTTATATTTTTGCCTTTCTTTACATTCTTTTTGTCTTTCCTGCATTAGCATTCTACTCTTTCTGGATAGCCAAAGTGCATTATTTGTTTTCAGTTTATTCCTTCCAGGAGGTGCAAGGCTATTTAGGATATTTAGAAAAGTTGTATTGAAGTCATTTACAGCATCATCTAAGGGGAGGATTTTTAGGAAGTTCTAGTTAATAGATGATAGTGTAGTATTTCTGGGTGAAACGTGAAAATTTTGTGTTGTTTTATAAATATGTCGTTTACCTAAATGTGTTGGATGTCTAGTTGCGCAGACAGGGAGATGATCACTGAGAGAGTCTGACGTTGCACCTGTGGTGGTGTGTTTACTGGGGTCTGTTACTAGAATCCAGTCTAATAGGGAATCTGATGTCTAGCTATAATGTGCAGGGCTATTAAATAGTTGTGTAAAGCCATATAAGCTCATGCTAGATGTAAGGGAGTTAGAGTTTATATCTAACCAATTGACATTCGCACCAATAAGTGATATTTTTTCTTGTGTTAATGTTATGGATATCCAATGTAGGATATCTCCCAGCATAGCTGTATTGTCACCAGGAGGGATGTAAAGGATGGTAATACACACCAGTGTAGGATATCTCCCAGTATAGGTGTGTTGTCACTAGGAGGGATGTAAAGGACAGTGATACACACCAGTGTAGGATATCTCCCAGTATAGCTGTGTTGTCACCAGGAGGGATGTAAAGGACAGTGATACACACCAGTGTAGGATATCTCCCAGTATAGCTGTGTTGTCACCAGGAGGGATGTAAAGGACAGTGATACACACCAGTGTAGGATATCTCCCAGTATAGCTGTGTGGTCACCAGGAGGGATGTAAAGGACAGTGATACACACCAGTGTAGGATATCTCCCAGTATAGCTGTGTTGTCACCAGGAGGGATGTAAAGGACAGTGATACATACCAGTGTAGGATATCTCCCAGTACAGCTGTATTGTCACCAGGAGGGATGTAAAGGATGGTAATACACACCAGTGTAGGATATCTCCCAGTATAGGTGTGTTGTCACTAGGAGGGATGTAAAGGACAGTGATACACACCAGTGTAGGATATCTCCCAGTATAGCTGTGTTGTCACCAGGAGGGATGTAAAGGACAGTAATACATACCAGTGTAGGATATCTCCCAGTACAGCTGTGTTTTCACCAGGAGGGATGTAAAGGACAGTAATACACACCAGTGTAGGATATCTCCTAGTACAGCTGTGTTGTCACCAGGAGGGATGTAAAGGACAGTGATACATACCAGTGTAGGATATCTCCCAGTACAGCTGTATTGTCACCAGGAGGGATGTAAAGGACAGTAATACATACAAGTGTAGGATATCTCCCAGTACAGCTGTGTTGTCACCAGGAGGGATGTAAAGGACAGTAATATATACCAGTGTAGGATATCTCCCAGTACAGCTGTATTGTCACCAGGAGGGATGTAAAGGACAGTAATACATACCAGTGTAGGATATCTCCCAGTACAGCTGTATTGTCACCAGGAGGGATGTAAAGGACAGTAATACATACCAGTGTAGGATATCTCCCAGTACAGCTGTATTGTCACCAGGAGGGATGTAAATGACAGTAATACATACCAGTGTAGGATATCTCCCAGTACAGCTGTATTATCACCAGGAGGGATGTAAAGGACAGTAATACATACCAGTGTAGGATATCTCCCAGTACAGCTGTATTGTGACCAGGAGGGATGTAAAGGACAGTAATACATACCAGTGTAGGATATCTCCCAGTATAGCTGTATTATCACCAGGAGGGATCTAAAGGACAGTAATACATACCAGTGTAGGATATCTAGCAGTATAGCTGTATTGTGACCAGGAGGGATGTAAAGGACAGTAATACATACCAGTGTAGGATATCTCCCAGTATAGCTGGATTATCACCAGGAGGGATGTAAAGGACGGTAATACACACCAGTGTAGGATATCTCCCAGTATCACTGTATTGTCACAGGAGGAATGTAAAGGACGGTGATACATACCAGTGTAGGATATCTTCCAGTGTAGCTGTATTGTCACAGGAGGGATGTAAAAGATGGCGATACATACCAGTGTAGGATATCTCCCAGTATAGCTGTATTGTGACCAGGAGGGATGTAAAGGACAGTAATAAATACCAGTGTAGGCTATATCCCAGTGTATCTGTATTGTCACCAGGAGGGATGTAAAGGACAGTAATACATACCAGTGTAGGATATCTCCCAGTATAGCTGTATTGTCACCAGGAGGGATGTGAAGGACAGTGATACATACCAGTGTAGGATATCTCCCAGTATAGCTGTATTGTCACCAGGAGGGATGTAAAGGACAGTGATATATACCAGTGTAGGATATCTCCCATTATAGCTGTATTGTCACCAGGAGGGATGTAAAGGACAGTAATATATACCAGAGTAGGATATCTCCCAGTATAGCTGTATTGTCACCAGGAGGGATGTAAAGGACAGTAATACATACCAGTGTAGGATATCTCCCAGTATAGCTGTATTATCACCAGGGGGGATATAAAGGACAGTAATACATACCAGTGTAGCATATCTCCCAGTATAGCTGTATTATCACCAGGAGGGATGTAAAGGACAGTAATACATACCAGTGTAGGATATCTCCCAGTGTAGCTGTATTATCACCAGAAGGGATATAAAGGACAGTAATACACACCAGTGTAGGATATCTCCCATTATAGCTGTATTATCACCAGGAGGGATGTAAAGAACAGTAGTACATACCAGTGTAGGATATCTAACAGTGTATCTGCATTATCACCAGGAGGGATGTAAAGGACGGTAATACACACCAGTGTAGGATATTTCCCAGCATAGCTGTATTGTCACCAGGAGGGATATAAAGGACAGTAATACACACCAGTGTCGGATATCTCCCAGTATAGCTGTATTATCACCAGGGGGGATATAAAGGACAGTAATACACACCAGTGTAGGACATCTCCCAGTGTAGCTGTATTGTGACCAGGAGGGATGTAAAGGACAGTGATACATACCAGTGTAGGATATCTCCCAGTATAGCTGTATTGTCACCAGGAGGGATGTAAAGGATGGTAATACATACCAGTGTAGGATATCTTCTAGTGTAGCTGTATTGTCACAGGAGGGATGTAAAGGACAGTAATACTCACCAGTGTAGGATATCTCCCAGTGTATCTGTATTATCACCAGGAGGGATGAAAAGGATGGTAATACATACCAGTGTAGGATATCTCCCAGTATAGCTGTATTGTGACCAGGAGGGATGTAAAGGACGGTAATACATACCAGTGTAGGATATTTCCCAGTATAGCTGTATTATCACCAGGGGGGATATAAAGGACAGTATTACACACCAGTGTAGGATATCTCCCAGTATAGCTGTATTGTGACCAGGAGGGATGTAAAGGACAGTAATACACACCAGTGTAGGATATCTCCCAGTATAGCTGTATTGTGACCAGGAGGGATGTAAAGGACGGTGATACATACCAGTGTAGGATATCTCCCAGTATAGCTGTATTGTCACCAGGAGGGATGTAAAGGACAGTAATACACACCAGTGTAGGATATCTCCCAGTGTATCTGTATTGTCACAGGAGGGATGTAAAGGATGGTAATACACACCAGTGTAGGATATCTCCCAGTATAGCTGTATTGTCACCAGGAGGGATGTAAAGGACAGTAATACACACCAGTGTAGGATATCTCCCAGTGTATCTGTATTATCACCAGGAGGGATGTAAAGGACGGTGATACACACCAGTGTAGGATATCTCCCAGTATAGCTGTATTGTGACCAGGAGGGATGTAAAGGACGGTGATACATACCAGTGTAGGATATCTCCCAGTATAGCTGTATTGTCACCAGGAGGAATGTAAAGGACAATAATACACACCAGCGTAGGATATCACCCAGTGTATCTGTATTATCACCACAAGGGATGTAAAGGACGATAATACATACCAGTGTAGGATATCTCCCAGTATAGCTGTATTATCACCAGGAGGTATGTAAAGGACAGTGATACATACCAGTGTAGGATATCTCCCAGTATAGCTGTATTATCACCAGGAAGGGATGTAAAGTACAGTAATACATACCAGTGTAGGATATCTCCCAGTATAGCTGTATTATCACCAGGAGGGATGTAAAGGACAGTAATACACACCAGTGTAGGATATCTCCCAGTGTATCTGTATTATCACCAGGAGGAATGTAAAGGACGGTAATACATACCAGTGTAGGATATCTCCCAGTATAGCTGTATTATCACCAGGGGGGATATAAAGGACAGTAATACACACCAGTGTAGGATATCTCCCAGTATAGCTGCATTATCACCAGGGGGATTATAAAGGACAGTAATACACACCAGTGTAGGATATCTCCCAGTATAGCTGTATTGTCACCAGGAGGGATGTAAAGGATAGTAATACACACCAGTGTAGGATATCTCCCAGTCTAGCTGTATTGTCACCAGGAGGTATGTAAAGGACGGTGATACACACCAGTGTAGGATATCTCCAAGTATAGCTGTATTGTGACCAGGAGGGATGTAAAGGACGGTGATACACACCAGTGTAGGATATCTCCCAGTATAGCTGTATTGTCACCAGGAGGGATGTAAAGGACAGTAATACACACCAGCGTAGGATATCTCCCAGTGTATCTGTATTATCACCAGGAGGGATGTAAAGGACGGAAATGCATACCAGTGTAGGATATCTCCCAGTATAGCTGTATTATCACCAGGAGGGATGTAAAGGACAGTGATACATACCAGTGTAGGATATCTCCCAGTATATCTGTATTATCACCAGGAGGGATGTAAAGTACATTAATACATACCAGTGTAGGATATCTCCCAGTATAGCTGTATTATCACCAGGAGGGATGTAAAGGACAGTAATACACACCAGTGTAGGATATCTCCCAGTGTATCTGTATTATCACCAGGAGGGATGTAAATGACGGTAATACATACCAGTGTAGGATATCTCCCAGTATAGCTGTATTATCACCAGGGGGGATATAAAGGACAGTAATACACACCAGTGTAGGATATCTCCCAGTATAGCTGTATTATCACCAGGGGGATTATAAAGGACAGTAATACACACCAGTGTAGGATATCTCCCAGTATAGCTGTATTGTGACCAGGAGGGATGTAATGGACGGTGATACATACCAGTGTAGGATATCTCCCAGTATAGCTGTATTGGCACCAGGAGGGATGTAAAGGACAGTAATACACACAAGTGTAGGATATCTCCCAGTGTATTTGTATTGTCACAGGAGGGATGTAAAGGACGGTAATACACACCAGTGTAGGATATCTCCCAGTATAGCTGTATTGTCACCAGGAAGGATGTAAAGGACAGTAATACACACCAGTGTAGGATATCTCCCAGTGTAGCTGTATTGTGACCAGGAGGGATGTAAAGGACGGTGATACATACCAGTGTAGGATATCTCCCAGTACAGCTGTATTGTGACCAGGAGGGATGTAAAGGACGGTAATACATACCAGTGTAGGATATCTCCCAGTATAGCTGTATTATCACCAGGGGGGATATAAAGGACAGTAATACACACCAGTGTAGGATATCTCCCAGTATAGCTGTATTGTGACCAGGAGGGATGTAAAGGACAGTAATACACACCAGTGTAGGATATCTCCCAGTATAGCTGTATTGTCACCAGGAGGGATGTAAAGGACGGTGATACATACCAGTGTAGGATATCTCCCAGTATAGCTGTATTATCACCAGGAGGGATGTAAAGGACGGTGATACATACCAGTGTAGGATATCTCCCAGTATAGCTGTATTATCACCAGGGGGGATATAAAGGACAGTAATACACACCAGCGTAGGATATCTCCCAGTATAGCTGTATTGTGACCAGGAGGGATGTAAAGGATGGTGATACATACCAGTGTAGGATATCTCCCAGTATAGCTGTATTGTCACCAGGAGGAATGTAAAGGACAGTAGTACACACCAGTGTAGGATATCTCCCAGTGTATCTGTATTGTCACAGGAGGGATGTAAAGGACGGTAATATCTCCCAGTATAGCTGTATTGTCACCAGGAGGGATGTAAAGGACAGTAATACACACCAGTGTAGGATATCTCCCAGTGTAGCTGTATTGTGACCAGGAGGGATGTAAAGGACGGTGATACATACCAGTGTAGGATATCTCCCAGTAAAGCTGTATTGTGACCAGGAGGGATGTAAAGGACGGTGATACATACCAGTGTAGGATATCTCCCAGTATAGCTGTATTATCACCAGGGGGGATATAAAGGACAGTAATACACACCAGTGTAGGATATCTCCCAGTATAGCTGTATTGTGACCAGGAGGGATGTAAAGGATGGTGATACATACCAGTGTAGGATATCTCCCAGTATAGCTGTATTGTCACCAGGAGGGATGTAAAGGACGGTGATACATACCAGTGTAGGATATCTCCCAGTATAGCTGTATTATCACCAGGAGGGATGTAAAGGACGGTGATACATACCAGTGTAGGATATCTCCCAGAATAGCTGTATTGTCACCAGGAGGGATGTAAAGGACAGTAATACACACCAGTGTAGGATATCTCCAAGCATATCTGTATTGTCACAGGAGGGATGTAAAGGACGGTAATACACACCAGTGTAGGATATCTCCCAGTATAGCTGTATTGTCACCAGGAGGGATGTAAAGGACAGTAATACACACCAGTGTAGGATATCTCCCAGTGTAGCTGTATTGTCACCAGGAGGGATGTAAAGGACAGTGATACATACCAGTGTAGGATATCTCCCAGTATAGCTGTATTGTCACCAGGAGGGATGTAAAGGACAGTAATACATACCAGTGTAGGATATCTCCCAGTATAGCTGTATTGTCACCAGGAGGGATGTAAAGGACAGTGATACATACCAGTGTAGGATATCTCCCAGTATAGCTGTATTGTCACCAGGAGGGATGTAAAGGACAGTGATACATACCAGTGTAGGATATCTCCCAGTACAGCTGTATTGTCACCAGGAGGGATGTAAAGGACAGTGATACATACCAGTGTAGGATATCTCCCAGTACAGCTGTATTGTCACCAGGAGGGATGTAAAGGACAGTGATACATACCAGTGTAGGATATCTCCCAGTATAGCTGTATTGTCACCAGGAGGGATGTAAAGGACAGTAATACATACCAGTGTAGGATATCTCCCAGTACAGCTGTATTGTCACCAGGAGGGATGTAAAGGACAGTAATACATACCAGTGTAGGATATCTCCCAGTATAGCTGTATTGTCACCAGGAGGGATGTAAAGGACAGTAATACATACCAGTGTAGGATATCTCCCAGTATAGCTGTATATAGCTGTATTGTCACCAGGAGGGATGTAAAGGACAGTAATACATACCAGTGTAGGATATCTCCCAGTATAGCTGTATTGTCACCAGGAGGGATGTAAAGGACAGTAATACATACCAGTGTAGGATATCTCCCAGTATAGCTGTATTGTCACCAGGAGGGATGTAAAGGACAGTGATACATACCAGTGTAGGATATCTCCCAGTATAGCTGTATTGTCACCAGGAGGGATGTAAAGGACAGTAATACATACCAGTGTAGGATATCTCCCAGTATAGCTGTATTGTCACCAGGAGGGATGTAAAGGACAGTGATACATACCAGTGTAGGATATCTCCCAGTATAGCTGTATTGTCACCAGGAGGGATGTAAAGGACAGTGATACATACCAGTGTAGGATATCTCCCAGTATAGCTGTATTGTCACCAGGAGGGATGTAAGGACAGTGATACATACCAGTGTAGGATATCTCCCAGTATAGCTGTATTGTCACCAGGAGGGATGTAAAGGACAGTAATACATACCAGTGTAGGATATCTCCCAGTATAGCTGTATTGTCACCAGGAGGGATGTAAAGGACAGTGATACATACCAGTGTAGGATATCTCCCAGTATAGCTGTATTGTCACCAGGAGGGATATAAAGGACAGTAATACACACCAGTGTAGGATATCTCCCAGTATAGCTGTATTGTCACCAGGAGGGATGTAAAGGACAGTGATACATACCAGTGTAGGATATCTCCCAGTATAGCTGTATTGTCACCAGGAGGGATGTAAAGGACAGTGATACATACCAGTGTAGGATATCTCCCAGTATAGCTGTATTGTCACCAGGAGGGATGTAAAGGACAGTGATACATACCAGTGTAGGATATCTCCCAGTATAGCTGTATTGTCACCAGGAGGGATGTAAAGGACAGTGATACATACCAGTGTAGGATATCTCCCAGTATAGCTGTATTGTCACCAGGAGGATGTAAAGGACAGTGTTACATACCAGTGTAGGATATCTCCCAGTATAGCTGTATTGTCACCAGGAGGGATGTAAAGGACAGTGATACATACCAGTGTAGGATATCTCCCAGTATAGCTGTATTGTCACCAGGAGGGATGTAAAGGACAGTGATACATACCAGTGTAGGATATCTCCCAGTATAGCTGTATTGTCACCAGGAGGGATGTAAAGGACAGTGATACATACCAGTGTAGGATATCTCCCAGTATAGCTGTATTGTCACCAGGAGGGATGTAAAGGACAGTGATACATACCAGTGTAGGATATCTCCCAGTATAGCTGTATTGTCACCAGGAGGGATGTAAAGGACAGTAATACATACCAGTGTAGGATATCTCCCAGTATAGCTGTATTGTCACCAGGAGGGATGTAAAGGACAGTGATACATACCAGTGTAGGATATCTCCCAGTATAGCTGTATTGTCACCAGGAGGGATGTAAAGGACAGTAATACATACCAGTGTAGGATATCTCCCAGTACAGCTGTATTGTCACCAGGAGGGGAGAAAGGACAGTAATACATACCAGTGTAGGATATCTCCCAGTACAGCTGTATTGTCACCAGGAGGGATGTAAAGGACAGTAATACATACCAGTGTAGGATATCTCCCAGTATAGCTGTATTGTCACCAGGAGGGATGTAAAGGACAGTGATACATACCAGTGTAGGATATCTCCCAGTATAGCTGTATTGTCACCAGGAGGGATGTAAAGGACAGTGATACATACCAGTGTAGGATATCTCCCAGTATAGCTGTATTGTCACCAGGAGGGATGTAAAGGACAGTGATACATACCAGTGTAGGATATCTCCCAGTATAGCTGTATTGTCACCAGGAGGGATGTAAAGGACAGTGATACATACCAGTGTAGGATATCTCCCAGTATAGCTGTATTGTCACCAGGAGGGATGTAAAGGACAGTGATACATACCAGTGTAGGATATCTCCCAGTATAGCTGTATTGTCACCAGGAGGGATGTAAAGGACAGTGATACATACCAGTGTAGGATATCTCCCAGTATAGCTGTATTGTCACCAGGAGGGATGTAAAGGACAGTAATACATACCAGTGTAGGATATCTCCCAGTATAGCTGTATTGTCACCAGGAGGGATGTAAAGGACAGTGATACATACCAGTGTAGGATATCTCCCAGTATAGCTGTATTGTCACCAGGAGGGATGTAAAGGACAGTAATACATACCAGTGTAGGATATCTCCCAGTATAGCTGTATTGTCACCAGGAGGGATGTAAAGGACAGTGATACATACCAGTGTAGGATATCTCCCAGTATAGCTGTATTGTCACCAGGAGGGATGTAAAGGACAGTGATACATACCAGTGTAGGATATCTCCCAGTATAGCTGTATTGTCACCAGGAGGGATGTAAAGGACAGTAATACATACCAGTGTAGGATATCTCCCAGTATAGCTGTATTGTCACCAGGAGGGATGTAAAGGACAGTAATACATACCAGTGTAGGATATCTCCCAGTATAGCTGTATTGTCACCAGGAGGGATGTAAAGGACAGTGATACATACCAGTGTAGGATATCTCCCAGTATAGCTGTATTGTCACCAGGAGGGATGTAAAGGACAGTGATACATACCAGTGTAGGATATCTCCCAGTATAGCTGTATTGTCACCAGGAGGGATGTAAAGGACAGTGATACATACCAGTGTAGGATATCTCCCAGTATAGCTGTATTGTCACCAGGAGGGATGTAAAGGACAGTGATACATACCAGTGTAGGATATCTCCCAGTATAGCTGTATTGTCACCAGGAGGGATGTAAAGGACAGTAATACATACCAGTGTAGGATATCTCCCAGTACAGCTGTATTGTCACCAGGAGGGATGTAAAGGACAGTAATACACACCAGTGTAGGATATCTCCTAGTACAGCTGTGTTGTCACCAGGAGGGATGTAAAGGACAGTGATACATACCAGTGTAGGATATCTCCCAGTACAGCTGTATTGTCACCAGGAGGGATGTAAAGGACAGTGATACATACCAGTGTAGGATATCTCCCAGTACAGCTGTATTGTCACCAGGAGGGATGTAAAGGACAGTGATACATACCAGTGTAGGATATCTCCCAGTATAGCTGTATTGTCACCAGGAGGGATGTAAAGGACAGTGATACATACCAGTGTAGGATATCTCCCAGTATAGCTGTATTGTCACCAGGAGGGATGTAAAGGACAGTGATACATACCAGTGTAGGATATCTCCCAGTATAGCTGTATTGTCACCAGGAGGGATGTAAAGGACAGTGATACATACCAGTGTAGGATATCTCCCAGTACAGCTGTATTGTCACCAGGAGGGATGTAAAGGACAGTAATACACACCAGTGTAGGATATCTCCTAGTACAGCTGTGTTGTCACCAGGAGGGATGTAAAGGACAGTGATACATACCAGTGTAGGATATCTCCCAGTATAGCTGTATTGTCACCAGGAGGGATGTAAAGGACAGTGATACATACCAGTGTAGGATATCTCCCAGTATAGCTGTATTGTCACCAGGAGGGATGTAAAGGACAGTGATACATACCAGTGTAGGATATCTCCCAGTATAGCTGTATTGTCACCAGGAGGGATGTAAAGGACAGTGATACATACCAGTGTAGGATATCTCCCAGTATAGCTGTATTGTCACCAGGAGGGATGTAAAGGACAGTGATACATACCAGTGTAGGATATCTCCCAGTATAGCTGTATTGTCACCAGGAGGGATGTAAAGGACAGTGATACATACCAGTGTAGGATATCTCCCAGTATAGCTGTATTGTCACCAGGAGGGATGTAAAGGACAGTAATACATACCAGTGTAGGATATCTCCCAGTATAGCTGTATTGTCACCAGGAGGGATGTAAAGTATACATACCAGTGTAGGATATCTCCCAGTATAGCTGTATTGTCACCAGGAGGGATGTAAAGGACAGTAATACATACCAGTGTAGGATATCTCCCAGTGTAGCTGTATTGTCACCAGGAGGGATGTAAAGGACAGTGATACACACCAGTGTAGGATATCTCCCAGTATAGCTGTGTTGTCACCAGGAGGGATGTAAAGGACAGTGATACATACCAGTGTAGGATATCTCCCAGTATAGCTGTATTGTCACCAGGAGGGATGTAAAGGACAGTGATACATACCAGTGTAGGATATCTCCCAGTATAGCTGTGTTGTCACCAGGAGGGATGTAAAGGACAGTGATACATACCAGTGTAGGATATCTCCCAGTATAGCTGTATTGTCACCAGGAGGGATGTAAAGGACAGTGATACATACCAGTGTAGGATATCTCCCAGTATAGCTGTATTGTCACCAGGAGGGATGTAAAGGACAGTGATACATACCAGTGTAGGATATCTCCCAGTATAGCTGTATTGTCACCAGGAGGGATGTAAAGGACAGTGATACATACCAGTGTAGGATATCTCCCAGTATAGCTGTATTGTCACCAGGAGGGATGTAAAGGACAGTGATACATACCAGTGTAGGATATCTCCCAGTATAGCTGTATTGTCACCAGGAGGGATGTAAAGGACAGTGATACATACCAGTGTAGGATATCTCCCAGTGTAGCTGTATTGTCACCAGGAGGGATGTAAAGGACAGTAATACACACCAGTGTAGGATATCTCCCAGTATAACTGTATTGTCACCAGGAGGGATGTAAAGGACAGTGATACATACCAGTGTAGGATATCTCCCAGTGTAGCTGTATTGTCACCAGGAGGGATGTAAAGGACAGTGATACATACCAGTGTAGGATATCTCCCAGTATAGCTGTATTGTCACCAGGAGGGATGTAAAGGACAGTAATACACACCAGTGTAGGATATCTCCCAGTATAACTGTATTGTCACCAGGAGGGATGTAAAGGACACTGATACATACCAGTGTAGGATATCTCCCAGTATAGCTGTATTGTCACCAGGAGGGATGTAAAGGACAGTGATACATACCAGTGTAGGATATCTCCCAGTATAGCTGTATTGTCACCAGGAGGGATGTAAAGGACAGTAATACATACCAGTGTAGGATATCTCCCAGTATAGCTGTATTGTCACCAGGAGGGATGTAAAGGACAGTGATACATACCAGTGTAGGATATCTCCCAGTATAGCTGTATTGTCACCAGGAGGGATGTAAAGGACAGTGATACATACCAGTGTAGGATATCTCCCAGTATAGCTGTATTGTCACCAGGAGGGATGTAAAGGACAGTGATACATACCAGTGTAGGATATCTCCCAGTATAGCTGTATTGTCACCAGGAGGGATGTAAAGGACAGTGATACATACCAGTGTAGGATATCTCCCAGTATAGCTGTATTGTCACCAGGAGGGATGTAAAGGACAGTGATACATACCAGTGTAGGATATCTCCCAGTATAGCTGTATTGTCACCAGGAGGGATGTAAAGGACAGTGATACATACCAGTGTAGGATATCTCCCAGTATAGCTGTATTGTCACCAGGAGGGATGTAAAGGACAGTAATACACACCAGTGTAGGATATCTCCCAGTATAGCTGTATTGTCACCAGGAGGGATGTAAAGGACAGTGATACATACCAGTGTAGGATATCTCCCAGTATAGCTGTATTGTCACCAGGAGGGATGTAAAGGACAGTGATACATACCAGTGTAGGATATCTCCCAGTATAGCTGTATTGTCACCAGGAGGGATGTAAAGGACAGTGATACATACCAGTGTAGGATATCTCCCAGTATAGCTGTATTATCACCAGGAGGGATGTAAAGGACAGTGATACATACCAGTGTAGGATATCTCCCAGTACAGCTGTATTGTCACCAGGAGGGATGTAAAGGACAGTGATACATACCAGTGTAGGATATCTCCCAGTATAGCTGTATTGTCACCAGGAGGGATGTAAAGGACAGTAATACACACCAGTGTAGGATATCTCCCAGTATAGCTGTATTGTCACCAGGAGGGATGTAAAGGACAGTGATACATACCAGTGTAGGATATCTCCCAGTATAGCTGTATTGTCACCAGGAGGGATGTAAAGGACAGTGATACATACCAGTGTAGGATATCTCCCAGTATAGCTGTATTGTCACCAGGAGGGATGTAAAGGACAGTAATACACACCAGTGTAGGATATCTCCCAGTATAGCTGTATTGTCACCAGGAGGGATGTAAAGGACAGTGATACATACCAGTGTAGGATATCTCCCAGTATAGCTGTATTGTCACCAGGAGGGATGTAAAGGACAGTAATACACACCAGTGTAGGATATCTCCCAGTGTAGCTGTATTGTCACCAGGAGGGATGTAAAGGACAGTAATACATACCAGTGTAGGATATCTCCCAGTATAGCTGTATTATCACCAGGAGGGATGTAAAGGACAGTAATACACACCAGTGTAGGATATCTCCCAGTACAGCTGTATTGTCACCAGGAGGGATGTAAAGGACAGTGATACATACCAGTGTAGGATATCTTCCAGTGTAGCTGTATTGTCATAGGAGGGATGTAAAGGACAGTGATACATACCAGTGTAGGATATCTTCCAGTATTGCTGTATTGTCACCAGGAGGGATGTAAAGGATGGTGATACATACCAGTGTAGGATATCTCCCACTATAGATGTATTGTCACCAGGAGGGATGTAAAGGATGGTGATACATACCAGTGTAGGATATCTTCCAGTGTAGCTGCATTGTCACAGGAGGGATGTAAAGGACGGTGATACATACCAGTGTAGGATATCTTCCAGTATCGCTGTATTGTCCAGGAGGGATGTAAAGGACGGTGATACATACCAGTGTAGGATATCTCCCAGTGTAGCTGTATTGTCACCAGGAGGGATGTAAAGGACGGTGATACATACCAGTGTAGGATATCTCCCAGTGTAGCTGTATTGTCACCAGGAGGGATGTAAAGGATGGTGATACACACCAGTGTAGGATATCTCCCAGTATAGCTGTATTGTGACCAGGAGGGATGTAAAGGATGGTGATAGACACCAGTGTAGGATATCTCCCAGTATAGCTGTATTGTGACCAGGAGGGATGTAAAGGACGGTGATACATACCAGTGTAGGATATCTCCCAGTATAGCTGTATTGTCACCCGGAGGGATGTAAAGGACAGTGATACATACCAGTGTAAGATATCTCCCAGTATAGCTGTATTGTGACCAGGAGGGATGTAAAGGACAGTAATACACACCAATGTAGGATATCTCCCAGTATAGCTGTATTGTGACCAGGAGGGATGTAAAGGATGGTAATACATACCAGTGTAGGATATCTCCCAGTATAGCTGTATTGTCACCGGGAGGGATGTAAAGGACAGTAATACACACCAGTGTAGGACATCTCCCAGTGTATCTGTATTATCACCAGGAGGGATGTAAAGGACAGTAATACACACCAGTGTAGGATATCTCCCAGTATAGCTGTATTATCACCAGGAGGGATGTGAATGACAGTAATACATACCAGTGTAGGATATCTCCCAGTATAGCTGTATTGTCACCAGGAGGGATGTAAAGGACAGTAATACACACTAGTGTAGGATATCTCCCAGTGTATCTGTATTATCACCAGGAGGGATGTAAAGGACAGTAATACACACCAGTGTTGGATATCTCCCAGTATAACTGTATTGTGACCAGGAGGGATGTAAAGGACAGTAATACACACCAGTGTAGTATATCTCCCAGTATAGCTGTATTATCACCAGGAGGGATGTAAACGACAGTAATACACACCAGTGTAGGATATCTCCCAGTATAGCTGTATTGTTACCAGGAGGGATGTAAAGGACGGTAATACATACCAGTGTAGGATATCTCCCAGTATAGTTGTATTGTGACCAAGAGGGATGTAAAGGACGGTGATACATACCAGTGTAGGATATCTCCCAGTATAGCTGTATTATCACCAGGGGGGATATAAAGGACAGTAATACACACCAGTGTAGGATATCTCCCAGTATAGCTGTATTGTCACCAGGAGGGATGTAAAGGATGGTGATACATACCAGTGTAGGATATCTCCCAGTATAGCTGTATTGTGACCAGGAGGGATGTAAAGGACAGTAATACACACCAGTGTAGGATATCTCCCAGTGTATCTGTATTGTCACCAGGAGGGATGTAAAGGACAGTAATATATACAAGTGTAGGCTATCTTCCAGTATAGCTGTATTATCACCAGGGGGGATATAAAGGACAGTAATACACACCAGTGTAGGATATCTCCCAGTGTATCTGTATTATCACCAGGAGGGATGTAAAGGACGGTGATACACACCAGTGTAGGATATCTCCCAGTATAGCTGTATTATCACCAGGAGGGATGTAAAGGGCAGTGATACATACCAGTGTAGGATATCTCCCAGTATAGCTGTATTGTCACCAGGAGGGATGTAAAGGACGGTAATACATATTTGTTTATATTTGTTTATATTTGTTTATTTTGAGAAAAGTTATAAGAAGCTGTGCGGAGCTGAATGTTGGTGTTAGTTTGCTGTGAGGGGAAATGTGGTAGGTCTTGGGAAATATTAAAGCACTACGACCACCTTTCCTCATTACACAGTCATTATACACGATATTATATTATAGCCAGGAGGAATAACTTCAGAGTCGTTTATGCTGAGTTTAAGCAAAGTTTCAGTTACAGCGAGAACATCAGGCTTATGTTGAGTAATCCAAGCATGTAGTTCAGCAATTTAGGGGAGCGAAGCCAAGCCGAGCATAGTGGGCTGCCCACCTGCAGGTCAATTTACAATTGAAAGCAATCAGTTTATAGCCAGAACAATGCAATTAACAAAAAAAGACACTATTATGTTATACCCGGGTATTTGTGTTATAATGTACCCAGGTATTTGTGTTATAATGTACCCAGGTATTTGTGTTATAATGTACCCAGGTGTTTGTGTTATAATGTACCCAGGTGTTTGTGTTATAATGTACCCAGGTGTTTGTGTTATAATGTACCCAGGTATTTGTGTTATAATGTACCCAGGTATTTGTGTTATAATGTACCCAGGTGTTTGTGTTATAATGTACCCAGGTATTTGTGTTGTAATGTACCCAGCTATTCGATGATGGTAGTCATCTTTTGAATGAATATATGTGCTTGTATTATGTGATACTCAGGTGTTTTATACTGCACCCAGATATTTTATGTAAGAATTGTGCATATATTGATACAACTGGTGTCTTGTTTAATCCTTCTCTTTGCCTATATGGTCTGAGTCATGGTTGAAAAGGGTTCTCAGACCAGGTTACCCATTGGTAAGCAAACATAAAATAACTTAATAAAAATGTAGTTAAGATTCCCACAATCATATATTCCTCTGTAAATCAAAGCATATAGACCCTGATTTAGATCTTCTTCTTCTGGTGGAAGAAGCAGTAGACCCCTCCACAACTCTCATGAGGCCCCCAAGTTTGGTGAATTTTTTCATATTATTTAGAGGAAGATCGTTCCTATGTTATGAGTACTGATAGTGGAAGCATCAAGCCAGCAGGAAGGCCTTGGTGGAGTGCAGAAGTATCTGCTCATATTTGAAGCTTCATATGAGGTAAAGTTTTCCACCATGACAGGTGACAGTAGTAAGACCTTCTACAGGCATGTCTTCCTCTTTGAATGATTCCATCTTCATCTAACATTTAACGATTATGCACCGCTTAACCTTGCAAGGTTTGTGGTATGTAGGTGACATACGTGTGCTCTCTTCTTACTGTTTGTTAGATGCTGAACAGAATGTGATTGTAGAACAAAGGGTGAGGTCATAGGTTCATAGGTTCATAGGTTCATACTAGGCTATCTGCCCAAAGGCATTTATAAGCCTAGCCCAGAGTTTTGTGGCTTTCGCCACCCCTCCAGTTTGGAGGATACTATGCCCATTATTTTGCTGTGCCTCTGTCAAGCAGTGACACTGAGATAATCCCTGGGGTATATCTGCGATCTCCCATCCATTGGTCAAGATTTCTCTTGAACAAAGCCAGTGAGGTGCTCTGCCTCACATATACCAGGATTTTGTTCCACAGCATAGGGAGTCTCTGGGTGATGAATCTGTCCCTCCAGCACATCCTATTAATAACCGTGTCAAGGTTTAAGTCTCCTGCCCTTGTAGTTCTGAGGGATCTAGATTTTTTGAGGTGAAGTATGTTCATCAATTCTGGGTTGGACATGGCCTTGGATGTCAGGCACAGGTCACCTCTGAGCAGACGGTAAGCGACTGAATAGAGCTGGAGTTCCTTCAGTCGGGCAGCATAGGACATATTTTTGAGACCCTTTATCCTTTTGGTGAGGAACTTTTGGGGCCTTTCCAGTTGTTGCAGGTGTCGTGTCAGATACATTCCGAATGGGGCATTGTACTCAATCATTGGTCTGATGAGTGATGAGTACAAGGGGACGATGACCTCCCTTGATCTAGATGTGAATCCCTTCATGATCAGGTCGGCAATGTAGAAGGTCTTCCTAACTACTTTGGCAACGTGAGTGTCAAACGAAAGGTTACTGTCAACCTGGGTCCCCAGATCCCTGATAACCTCTTCTGTGCTTAGTGGGTTGCCGCCTATATGGTAGCTAGGGGTAACCTTGTTTTTCCCGAAGGGTATTACTATGCATTTTTTGGCGTTTAACTTTAGGCCATGGCTCTGGCACCAGTTATCTGTTTCTATAAGACCCTTCTGAAGGATATCTGTGTCAGATGTGTTCTCAACTATGGCGCCTAGTTTGCAGTCATCTGCAAATTTTGTCAGCCATAATCCTCCTGTGTTTGCTTGTACTTCTGAAAAGTAGATGCCAAACAGGAGTGGGCCCAGGACTGAGCCCTGTGGGACACCACTTGTGACAGGCTTTGAGTCTGACATGGCGCCAGCAACTCTGACCCTGTGGGTTCTGTCACTTAGCCAGTTTGCAACCCATCTTGTGACATATGGGTTTACATTTAAACTGATGAGTTTTTCAATGATACCTGAGTGGGGTATTGTGTCGAAAGCCTTTGCCAGGTCAAGGTAGGCTGTGTGGACTGCCTTTCCCTCATCAATGGCCTTGGTGACTGTTTCGAAAAAGTCAACCAAGTTTAAAAGGCATGATCTACCTTTGACAAAGCCAAACTGGGTCGGATCCAAAGTCTGCAAGTCCCCTATGTCTTTATTTATGAGTTCCATTATGATCCTCTCCATAGCTTTGCAGATCAGGCTTGTCAAGCTGATGGGACGGTAATTTCCAGGGTCGGTGGAGGCACCGCCTTTGTGAAGTGGGACCACAGTTGCCGTACACCACTCCTTGGGCACGTATCCTGAGGTGAGGCTAAGATTAAACAGCTGCCCTAACTGCGGGTTTAATTCCTCTTTGAGTTCATGGAGCACACAACCGGGGACACCATCTGGTCCCATGGATGCTGTGTTTTTTGCCTTGAAGAGAGCAGTTCTCACCTGAGCATTAGAGATGTTTGGGGGGCTACAATCCTCTGGTATAGATGTCTCACCTTTTGGGGGGGGGAGTTTGCACTGAACCTGTCAGCCAGTATGTTGGCAATGTCTGTAGGTTCAGTAATTTTTACATAATTTTGAACTAATTCTGAGCATATCTGGGAGTTTCCTCCCAGGTTTCTAACATAGCTAAAGAAGGCCTTATGATTGTCTTTTGAGTCCTTAGTGACTTTTCTCTCAAAATTTGCCTTGGATGATTTTATGAGAGATCTTATTTTTTTACTTATAATGATCAAAGGTGTCTTCCCTTTTAAGGATTTTGCTCTATCTTGTAGTAGCTTCCTCCTTTTGTTGTATAGCTTGTTTATGGCTGGGGTCCACCAGACTGGATGCTTGCCTTTGGTACAAAGAGTCTTTGTTTTGTTTGGGATTGCCTGATCCATGCAGTCCTGTAGGTGCTGGTAGAAGGCATTTGTAAGTGATTCAGCGGCTTGAGTAATGGTTTCCGCAGGCTCGGGGCCTTAAAAGAGACCACACCAGTCTTTAGAAGTGTGAAGTCGGCTTTTGAGAAGTTCTTCACTGTGGTCTTTTTTATCTCAGGTGGGGGCGGGATGTGGACTTCCAGTGAAATTAGTTTATGGTCTGATCTCACCAGTGAGGGGTATACTTCCGGTGTTGAACATTGTGACCCCATGTTCGTGATGATGAGATCTAGTATGTTTTCTCCTCTTGTGGGGATGGTGACTAGTTGTTCCATGGCATTTGAGTTTATGAACTCTAGGAACCTTTGGGCTAGAGTATTGGGGCTTGAGTAGTGATCCCAGTCTATATTCGGGTAGTTGAAGTCACCTAGTATGATGGTGTTTGGAGATACATTTATCCCCTCCAGTGTTTTCAGGAAAGCTAAGTGAGGTTCCTGAGTTTGAGAGGGTGGCCTGTAACATGCTACAAATTGCAGAGCAGTTTTGCCTATGGTTAGTTGCACCTGGATGGTCTCCGATGCATCGTGCGTTGCCACCAACCTTGAGGTGTGGGTGTCCTTGATGAATATAGACACCCCCCCTTCCTTTCTTGGTGTTGTCCGGATTTTGGGGCCGGAACGCATGATATGAGGTAAAACCTGTTAGTGCCGGGCTGCTCTCGGGAGCCTTGAACCAGGTTTCAGTCACAGCACGATGTTCTCCATACTGAGAAGGGCCTCGAGTGCGTGCATCTTGAGGTTGAGACTACTGGCATTGAGCAGCATTACCCTTAGTTTTTTTCCTTTTTTATGTTCTAGGGTGGTAGGTTTAGAATTTGAGCCTTGCCTAAAAAAGGCACTATGGGGGTGGAAAGAGCCTTTGCCAATATCTGGAAGCCCAGGGGTGACAGGTGCAAGCCTTGCCTTGCGAAGCAGCGTGGCTTGTCCAGCATGTCATCCCAGGCAGACAGACATTGGATCCCCTTTGAATGACACCAGAGTTTAAGCCAATTATTAAATCTGATCATCTTGTCTCTGTATTGTGTCATCATTCTTGGTGAAGGTAGGATTATGCTTTATTTACAGCATAAGAAGGAGACTGGTTTTCTACATGAAAATTAGTGGTAGCACGAAGGCAAGAGGTCCTACTGGAGTACAGGCTTTGACTTTTGTTCGTATAAGAAGAAGATGTGAAAGTTAGAATGAAGGGGATCGTATTCGAAATGTTGTTGCAAGATGTTAAGAATTTAGAGGTCAACAACTGGAAAGGAGGCCAGATGATAAGGATGGTTACTGAAACCTTAATGCCTCTGGGAAGGATTCTGGAAAAAAGATGTTTGCAGGTGGAAGCTGGAGAATCAGTCACTCTGAAAGTTGCATATTTGCCTGTAATGCTAGGAAGACCAGAAAGACATGGGTTCTCTGGGCACATAAAGTCTTTGGATTTGTATTTCATTACAGATGTTGCAGTGCTGCATTGGAAAATGGTGGTGTTGGGGGGTGGATGTGCTGCACGTCTGAGGTGTCTTTCTTTCGATGAGATGTCAAGTTAGGGTTCTATCCTACAGACAACGTGGTAGATCAGGTGGTCATTAAAGATCCTGTGGCACTTACTGAAAAGATTAGAAGACTTAATTGGTTATTTCTTCATCAGTAACAAAGAAAAATAAAGCAATATGTTATATAAGAGAAAAGCATAATAATATTCATTTTATATTACTGCTGCTTACGTAAAATTGTTTCCCTTATATTACAATCAAGTGTCTTTATTTTCTTTCGTGTTCTCTGTCATAGTTAACTTTTTGTATCTTACATTTATTAATTTGTACTACTTCATAACTTTACAAGAAACTGTTCACTAAATGCATATTTCGTCACGATCCCATTTATATTCTTAATCCTCTTTTTTTATAAAGATCATACAGCTTTATTTCTTATGCCATGTTTTCCAAAACAAGTATTTAAGTATTATAATTTTTTCCAAAAGCCAGTCATTCATTCACAGTATAGAACAATATGCTGCCAAATATTTTCTTTATTTTAATATTCATAATTACTATACAGACAGTCTACATTCTTCTTTTGTTTCAGATGGTCCATCACAGGAAGTTTTGATATGGCAGTTTCCATATAAAAACAGTACTATTTGCATTTAGTTTTTTCAGTTTTGTTTGACTGCTTCTTAAATGTATTCACTCCAAATATGCCATCCAGTTTCTAAAAGCAGTTTGATACCACTTATATTTAATGTTTCACATACAGTTTTCAAGTACTCACTTTTCAATGTTTCTTATTTATTTCTGTCAAACTACACTCCTGTTTACCTTCTTACAACTCAGCATATTCTTATTTGAAAAATTCTCTAAATCATCCATACATATCTCTCGACTGTCCAGATTTTGCCATAATGTCGATTTTTGACTCCCATTTTTGGTTTGTTCCTCATAAAATTTTTGCTTTTCTGGCAAATCACTAAGAATTGAAGTCACTAAATAGACATTTGTGTTTCAGGCTTCATATCCTTTAGAAAATGTGTCAGTGCATCAGTTGTTATTCTAGCAACTTTCTAACTTTTAAGAGCAATATTTAAAATGTGTCCCTATTTATGGAGCTTTGTTCCCCATTATTCTAGGCGTTTTGCCCAGATTTCTTGCACCAGGAGGTTGAGTGGTACGCGTCCGTAGCCTTACTTTTATCACTTTTCTTGTTGAATTCCGCACAGTCACACTTCCTTTTTTTCTGGATAAATCACACCCTTTTCTTGTGAAGATTAATCTTGCAATCTTGCTCCACTGATCTCTTTAACATTATAATAATTTATAATATTG
The DNA here is from genome assembly GCF_019279795.1 of Protopterus annectens. Taxonomy (NCBI): domain Eukaryota; kingdom Metazoa; phylum Chordata; order Ceratodontiformes; family Protopteridae; genus Protopterus; species Protopterus annectens. The sequence continues at coordinate 574,801,541 of NC_056730.1, read as the reverse complement.
TCAGAATCTCTTCTTCCATGACTCCTAGAAGATCATCTGAAGGAAGACTGGCATTTGAAGGAAGCACAGTGAGGGCTAATCTGTGGAGTGTGACCTGTGGAGGTACCTATTTTAGCGCTGACACTGAGTCTGGGAAAGGCCTGCAGAATTGGACTTTCATTATGTTACAATAAAACCTCTGGACTGAACACTGTTTTGAGAAATTTACTGACATACCTTGTGCTTTATTTTGAAACTACAAAACCAAGTGGGCTAATGTTGAGGTTTGTAGACTCCTGACTAGATCTGTGTTTTTACACGTCTTGTCTCCCGTCTTATTTTGGAACTTGCATCGGTGGTATGTGTGAGACAGCTGGCCAGGCACTTGCCATGTGATGCATCTTCACAGTATTATTGCTGCCAAGTGCAAACCAGTTTTGGGCTGCATATTCCCTCTTATCTTCTTACGTTGTGTTCTTGGTGTGGTTAACTGGTATCCACAGCTACGGAGGAATTACTGGGGAAATTGTGGAGTCACTGGTAATGACCAATGAAAAGGAGGTATATTTACAACAACAACTAATTATACTGGCCAACATGGCTGCTAACCCCAAGACTGTGACACCAATAAACAAACGTGCTAGGGAAGAGGAGCTGGAATCTTACCCACTAACTTGTGAGCACTGTGCCACCAAAGAGAAGTGCAAGCAGCCTGGGCAACAATCCTGTCATCCCAGCTGATCTGAACATGTACATGGTCAGGGATGAAACTAAATACATGGATTATGACACATGTAGGAAAGAACTGTTATCAAGGCTGTTGTATCTTCTGAGGTACAACAAAAGAAAATCATAATTGGACTTTTAATGTAGATAAACTGCTAACTACATAGTTGCATGATTTAAAGGAGATGCTAAAGCTCTGTCTTTAATCTCTTCTCATAGCAGGAGTAAAGCAAAAACATTAGAACATTTAGCAGAAGGCACATTTAAAGGGACTCTTCCCTAGTCATATAAAAATGGGCACATCAAACTTAAAAACAGGCACTTCAAACTTAAAAACGGGCACTTCAAACTAATTGCAAGAAATCTGACAAGCTAGTAACTTTGATAAAAGGCTTATTAGTTAATTACACATTTAAAAATAAGTTGCCAGCTAACAAGACTAAAACGTCTTTGAGAAATACACATTCTCCTTTGAAACAGAAGATAGCAAGTAATGTATTGATTTGTATAAATGTGTGGTGGTGGTCACACTGCACAGTTCTCTGTCACTAAGCAGAATACTATTGGAAAAAACTGAAACCCTTGCTTTAAAAAACGTTGTTCCAAAATCTGAAGTAAATGAGTCATCCCTGTGTCACTGTGTTACAACGAAACTAATAAAATATACTGCATTTACAAATAAGCTGTCCAATTTATATTAACATATAACGATGAACAAAAAGTGGAGGTAGTATGCATTCATGCTGACAAAAGAGTATTTTCTTACATGTTTAAAAATGTAGACAGTTTAGGGAAAACCATTTATTTATTTTATTTTTATTTAACATTTGTTGACCGGAAAGTCCGACTAGGTTCCACAGAGCCTGTTTTCAGCGGAGGCCCGGGGAGAAATGCTCCAGATGCATGTCTTTGGAATATGGGAGGAAAACGGAGTACCCGGAGGAAACCCACGCGAACACAAGGAGAACATGCAAACTCCACACAGAAGGCACCCCAGCCGAGAATCGAACCAGAGAACCTCTTGCTGTGAGGTGACAACGTTAACTGCTGCACCATCCTATATCACTAACCCTTGTTACAGGGATAGCATTAGGAAACTATTTTCCTATTTTAAAGCAGTATGGAAAATGTGGGAGTAGGGATTAAAATATAGACACCGTATAAGAATTAGAAAGAGAACAAGGGAGTGCCATTCGTACACAAACTGAGAATCAAAACCGGCAGAACACAGTTGGCATGTGATAGTGAGATAAAAAGGATCCTGTTTGTTATCAGAAGATGCCCCAATAATAGTGCAACAGGAATGCAAAATGTAAGAGATGCCAGGATGATGAACTGACCAGATATTCTGAAGTAAAAATCTGTACAAGAAATGAAAGCACAGAAACTGAGATAAATATAGGGAAAGAGAAATACTTTAGTACGAGTGCTCAGAACATAGTGAGCAGAGCCTATTTCTGCTAGTATAAAGACGTGAATGCAACTGAAGTTGGATTTTAATCAGCAGGAATCTGTTACTCAAGAAAAAAAGGGTAAACTAATGATAAATGTTATTCTGAGATATCATTTGCAGAGAAAGGTCAGCACAAGGAAAGAAAATTAAATGAGAAGGCAGTATCCACTCAAACTAAGGTGAGGAGGAGTACCGTAAAGGAAAGAAGAGCCCTCAGAAAGCTTGTGCCGAAATCCAAGAGTAAAGCAGAAGGTGACTTTGCTTTTGAATGACCTTTTGCAGTGGAAGGCAAAGAAGATGCCATATTGCCAGTATTTTTAGGGAAATAAGGTATACCTTGCACCTCATGGCAGGATACAGAAGAAAATAACTCTGAGATAGTGCACTTACAGATGAGACAAATAAACATTAGAAAGGCACACTGTGAAGACACCGTACTTTAGGCAGAACAAGAAAATGGTACTTAAGTTTATAGGGGAAGATATTGCCCAGGATGTTCCTATTACTTCTAACATCTATTTTCCATTAAAAGACTAGATGATCTCTTAGATAAAAAAGGGAAGAGATACTGCATCTGCTATTTGTGTCTGATCCTTACAGGACACTCTAAATGAAACTGGCAGGTAGTCACATATTAGGAAATCATCTGGACAGGCAAAAATGTAAGCAATATTATTAACCAGATTTTACTGACCAGGCATAATGAAGGAGAAAGAGAACATTTGCATTTTGTCATAAATGCCATAAATGTCACCCCTTCTCAGATATAAAAGTCCCTTGATCATAGTGTTTATCCCAGAGGTGGTATTTTGACTATATTGCTATTTTTTGCATGGTGCTACTAGTAAAATCAGCCAATGGGTATCAGTACAAGACACAGTGTCAGTCACTATCAAAGCTCATATTAAGACTATTGCTAGTGAACTGGTACTGTTACTCGCCAGTGTATGTATCCTTAAGAAGATACTTTGTGTCAACAATAGGAAACTGGTACTGTTATTCTCCAGTGTGGACAATATTAAAGAGATACTTTGTGTCAACAATAGGGAACTGGTACTGTTATTCTCCAGTGTGCACAATATTAAAGAGATACTTTGTGTCAACAATAGGGAACTGGTACTATTATTTTTCAGTGCGGACAATATTAAAGAGATACTTTGTGTCAATGATGCTGCATTAGTAATGTTAGTGGTTTAAAGCTGAATGGTTGAAGACATCAATTTACCATCTGCTTAATGATGGACACCAAAATGTATGCTGAAAAGAGCTGTTGATAGAGATAGCAAAAACTGGGACCAGTCATTACCATTTATTGTTTGCAATTACACAGGTGCCATAAGCTTCATCAGGGCTTGCCTCATTTGAAAGTGTGTAAGGCAGGCACCTGAGAGGGTCTCTTGACATTGCTAAGAAAACCTGGGAAGAGTAGTCAGCAGTGTTAAAAGTGTGATGGGACACCAGGACACTGCATTAGCTTACAGGATAGATTAAATACGACAATGACAAGAGGAAAGGAGCATATGCAGAAAAACCAGGCAATGCAATTTGTTTATAATAAGAATGCCTAATGTACAGTATTGAACCCAGGAGATCAGCTACTAATGTTTGTGCCTCTTGGAGAGTACATCTCTGGCTAAATGGCAGAGCCCATTTGAGGTGATGCAAAAAAATGCAGTTAATTATGTAGTTAGAGCGCCAGAAAAGAGAAAGATAGAGTAGCTTTATAACCATAAGGTGCTGAAGCCATGGAAGGAAACACAGAATTCTGTAGAAAGTTTGCAAGCTAAAATTCCTACAGGAGAGACCAAGGGACCCCTAAATGGTGCACAGCTAAAATCCTTGTCAAAAGTACACAAGCAAGAAATGAAGAATTTTTATTAAAAAATAAAGGAATATTCTCAGAAAAAAATGGGAGAGCCATATTAATAGAGCATATTATAGAAAAAAACATCCTGCCTGGATGTGTGGGGGATAATTTCCTTGTATCTCAAATACAGCATTTGGTTACAAGAATCTCAGTAGTTGGTGGGGATGTGACAGAGACCATGGTTAGTTTGAGACATATGTCCCCCCAGCTTGGAAGCAGTACTTAGATGGACATAGTTGGGGGGGGGGTATTTTATTCATTTTATTGATTAGTAATAATGAAGACAGGATTGATATTTGGACAAAGAAGGAAGAACAACACAATATAAAAGGCGTTTGATGATGGCATGATGCTGTGGAGACATGAAAGATGGGAAAAGAGTAAAACAATAAAAATAAAATAACAAAAGCAGGAAAACATAAGAAGCAGACTGATAGGGTAGCAGCTGACTACATCAGATGTCTAGGTACAGAGAAGGAGTAGCCATATAAAGAAAGATTTTAGTGAGACATTAAATCAAGGAAGAAACGTGTGGTATTATAAGTGCCAAGTTAAAATGTGAATGGATTAACAAACCCATCAGAGGTGAGAGAGTCTGAATAATTAATTTCGATAATGAGGAGGACCATGAACTGAGGAGAAGGGAATATAGTGTAATAGAAAGTCCCAGTTATATAGGGGGGTGAAGGATCAGGGTGCTCATACTGAAACAGGAACATGCCCTTTACAGTTCTTGTGAAAATAGAAGTCTAGGATGGATGGATGGATGTTGCACAGCAGGGAAAGGGGATTATTTTAGGTACAGAGTAATGGTGGTGACAGTATGTTTCACAAAATGTTATGTTTGATTCATAATAATGAATGCATAATGACTAAAAGAGCACTTGCTTTACAAACACAAGGTACTGAGATTGATTCTCACCTTTGGGAAGCACAGCCAGGCTGAAAAAGACCTCCCTGGGATCACTAGTCTGGTAATCACCAATGAGCCAGTGATGAAACTAACCACTGTGTGTTTGCTAAGCAGTTGGGGAATTTAACCAGTGTTTCTAAGTGGATACTTTCATTTTTAATATGATAATTAGTTGCAATTATTTCATACTCAAAAATACATGAACAACAAAAGAGGATTATTCAACAAGACTGTTAAGGAAATGGTGAACTTTAAAATTCTTTTTCTTGTATGGTAATCACAGGCAATGTAATAGTTTACATATGAGACTTCTTCATAACGTGATTGATAATGTTGTGATTTTAAAAGTATCTGCACATTTTGAAAGTATGCCACTGTCTCTTTCAAATCTATAACTTGTGTTAACCACAGATATTATTAATACTTTTTAAAGTAGGCAAAATCAGGTGTGTATGAAAATGCTATGTTTGATGCCTGAGAATGAATTTAAAACTGGGAGTTAATTGCACATGGTCAAACTAACTTATGTACTTTTAAAAAGAACTTGGTGAAGTTAATCAATGTGTTGAATAAGAGCGTTTCTTTATTTATGAGCATCAGTTTGTATAATCAACTAATTAGGCTTACAATTGTTTTGTTTAGGGTGAGATCAAAACAATTACTCTGGAGTTGATGAAATGTTGTTGTTTGTCTTTTCGGCTTTTCCCAGTTAGGGGTTGCCACAGCGGAACTCCGGTCCGCTAATGATTGGCAGTAGATTTTTATGGTGCCGAGTTGCCTGCCCGATGCCCAACCTTCAGCAAGGGCACACCCATTCACGCATGTCTTTGAAATGCCACTCGACCATGGGGAGGATATGCAGACTCCACACAGAAGGCACTCCAGCTGAGAACTGAACAGGAAAACCTCTTGCTGTAAGGCAACAACGCTACCGCTGTACCACCGTGGCTGACCCAAAGTTGATGAAATGTAATTTTCCTTAAATGCTAATCAAATGCACTGCAGGTGTTTATATTTGAAATCGTTTATAGTAATTAATTAAGGTGATACTAGTGGGATACATTTAAACTTGTGGAATCTTGTTAAATACATTTGGGAGACAAAAGTGAAAGCTATATATAACAAAGGCTAACAGGGTGTATTAGATAATTAGGCTTATATAACAGAACATAAATCTGGAGGTCGTGAGTAACGCTGGCCACAAGGGATAAATAATTATGACGCCTCTATAACAGGAAGTGAAAGTAAGTAAGAGTACATGGTACGAAAGTACAGATCATGCTGAATTCTATGTGCATTAAAATTAAAAAATATATATAGGAAAAAAAAGGATGTATTGGATGTGGCTGCAGCACTTATTAAGGAAACTGAAATTCATTTGGTGAAGATGCTTGTATCCCAGTGTAGCTCAGGTCAGGCGACATGGCTGGATGTGAGGTAATGACAGCTGGCTGATGAGAGGAGGCAGCAGACCTTTAGTTGAGTCTTACATTTTGGGTAAAATGAGTTGTCTTTTATTTCTGTGGGCAGTGCAGTAATGCAGTGGTTAGCATTGGCACCTCACAGCAAGAGGTACTCCGGTTCAATTCTCAGCTGGGATGCCTTCTGTGTGGAGTCTGCATGTCTTCCCTGTGTTTACATAGGTTTCCTCTGGGTGCTCTGGTTTCTTTCCACATTCCAAAGATATGCATCTGGAGTGTTTTTCTCTGGGTCTCCACTAAAATGGACTCTGTCCCAGTCAGACTGTCCTAATAAACAAATGTTAAATACATTTTCCCAGAGTTTAGGACCTTGTATAGAACAACAGTAATCCGTACAATGGAGTTTAGTTTTGGGGGGGATTGCAATGTTGGGGCAGAGTGGCTGTGGTTCCTGAGGCTGTAAGAGAAAGGTTGTTTAATTAACTTAACTGTTAGGGAAGAGAAGGTCCAGTTGATTCGGAGTTTGAATACTTGGGATACCAGGAGAAGGTCACTCATCAGTTGAACAGGAAGTGATTTTACTTTTTCAATGCTTTACCATGTGTTCATTTTTAGGGGCTTGGTACTAAATCTACAAATGTTATTGTTTGAATGTGTGGAGTTTGCTTTTGATGCTAAGGCTATTATGGGAATCCATATTCAAGTTGGGTGAATAGTATGTATTTGTCTACTACTAATAAGAAACAAGATTTTATTGGCTGAAAATAAGAGAGATACAACCTTTTTCCTTGTATAGTCAAGGTGGCGGGAGACATTAAGGGAGGAGTCCAACTAAACGTCAAGGTATTTAAAAGAGGTAGTGTTTTCTATGGGTCTTGTGGTCATGGATATGCAAAGAAATTTCTGTCTGGTGTCAAAAATAAATAGTTTTACTTATATTGGAGAAGAAAATGAGTTTCTTTTGGAGATCCAGTGGATTTGACCCAGAGGTCTGCATGTAGATCAGCCTGGAGTTTGGTGCTAAGTTGTTTGAGCATAACAGTACCGCGCCATCTGCCTAGAGAAGGAGGGGGAATGATGTAGGTCAAGGGGAAGTCTATTTATAAATATTAAAAATAGTAGAGGAGCAAGAATGGAATCTTGTGGCCTGCCTTTTAGAAGGATGACTGAGAAACTGTAGTATGAATTTTGAGAGAGAAGTGACAACCGTAGCTAGCAGCTAAGAAAAACATTTTTTTTTTTTTTTTTTAGTAAACATGAGTGTTATAGTGCTCCATGCATGGTATAAACTGTAACAACTGCTTGCTACATATGTAGCAAGCACTTTGCTACAGTTTAATATAAAAATATTTCTTTTTCTTTTTTTTTGTTCTAACTGAGGAAGGATGGTTGGTGGCAGGGAGCAGAAATGGGACCTGAATGGCTCATGTATTTCAGAAGCCCCAGGTACCTGACTGCAGACTGTTTTATAAACTGCCCTACCACTGAGGAGGGTTGGGCATATCTCCCTACTGTCCAGATTTTCACAGAATGTCAAGCTTTTTGTGTCATGTTTTTATTCTGCTCATCATAAACTTTGTGGAAAATCACTGAGGACTGAAGTCACTAATTAATGACCTACATTTGAGTTTCATACTTCACATCCTTCAGAAAATGTCTGCTAATCCAAATACTGTTATTCTAGCAACGATCTAAGCTTGTAAGAGCAGTATTTATAATTTGCCCCAACTATAAGTTTTGCCCACATTTCTGGTGCCAATACAAGGAGTGGACCTTTCTTTTATTTGCTCTTCAAACAACGAGAGAGTGTGTGTGTGTGTGTGTGTGTGTGTGTGTGTGTGTGTGTGTGTGTGTGTGTGTGTGTGTGTGTGTGTGTGTGTGTGCCTGTGAGAAAGTAGAATACAGGAGGTCAAGGATAGTGCTGTATCCTTCATCATCTAAAGGAAAGATGGAGTGAAGCAGGCAGAGAACATAAACATTGGGATGGGCCTGAGCAGACCTTTGCATGTCTTTGTTCCCTTTGTGCTGCATTGTCAGCATGGCCTTCAATGCTAATGTGAGGGTAATGAATCATAACGATTATGTGATTTAAGTCTTCTGTGCAGCTTTAACTCTAGATTTACCATTTATCAGAAAGAGAAACGTTTTATTATTAACAGTGAAAATAAATGTACCACAATAAATGTACCACAGTCCACGCCATTAAAGTCCGTGGTTCTTTTTTCCCTCTCCTTTGTTTATAGTGTCTGTTACAAGCAGTCCTCCTCTTTTCTTTTCGTTTTGAGACACAGTGACTGCTCTTTGCTGCTGTGCCAACATACTATTCAGTCCTGCTCTGGTGTCACCTTACAGAAGAATTGTTAATTTGTTAATTAAATCACTGTGCAGGCAGAGCAGTACAGGCACTTATTATTTTATTTTACAGACTGTAAAAAAATGTCCACCACCCTCCAGTCTACTGAAGACTGTGGCTTCTTTTTTTGCTGGTGTGTGTGTGTGTGTGTGTGTGTGTGTGTGTGTGTGTGTAATCTCTAGTGTAACTGACAGATAATTAGATATGTCAGTAAATGCTACAGAGGACACATGAAGCAAACCGATTCTACCTCTGAGGTGATATGTTTTGTGAATGTTTTGAATTCTATGTTTTTTAGTTTGTTTTTGCTTGTGCTATACCAGTTTGTTTATGGCATCAGGATTAGAGGCAACTATTGGCGTCAACTCTTTGGATAACACGCCAGAAATTCTTCATAATGAAGTGAATTCACCTAACCTTCCAGCTCTACCGGATTCTGGCTCTTCGAACAATGGTTTACTCACTACCCTAACTACGAAACTGGAATTACTTCTTGAAAGAATGGACATATTAGAGCATCAGCATCGCTCTTACAATACTTTATCACCACCTTCACTAGTTCAGCAAGCGGAACCAGTTTGTACTCTTGTCGGGTCTGCAGCCAGTAGAGCAACGCAATCTTTACATAGTTCAGTGACCTTGGAATGTGGGCAGAGGAGTATTCCGGCCGATTCTGGTGTCTGTAATGGAGCAGCACTGGTCTATCCTGAACGAACACAGCAACAAGGTAATTCTAGCCATCAAACTACTTTTGCTAATATATTATCACAGGGTTCAGTCTCTGTGGTGCTACCGGTAGCTGTTTCACAGTCGTAGTCTGTTGTGCCCACAGTTGTACCATCAGCATGTCCACAGACTCAATCTGCGGTGCTTGTTGCACCAAAAGACTTCTCTAATTCACCATGCATTTTGAACTGGGTGACAGACAATTTTTCTTTTACTCCGCATGTTGGTCCAACAGTTCAGGTTACACCTGAAATTGAGAGTTCTGAAATTTCTATAAATCTTAAATCACTTGACAATCATTTAGTCAAATTGAAGAAGATCCAGCTGGAAATTTCTTATTTCCGGGAATGTCTCACCCGTAAAATAGTACCGAAAGGTTTGAGGCATTATCAGTACCCTACTGGACTGGTGGCTAACTCTAGTTTTCACAAAGAATTGATCGAGTTATTTGACCGACAGGGTTTTGAACTGTTGGGTGTTATGATTAAACATTATTCCCCGTTGGTCGATACACTGAGCAAGCAAGTTGTTGATATTGATGAACAGATCAGGCAAGACAAGGAGTTCTTCCATTATAAATATGACTATAACAGAGTTTTTTCCAGTCTGGATCAATATTTAGTCAAACTTAAAAATAATAAGAATAAAAAATTGGACAGGGACACTAAAGCTTATAATGGTGGGGTAGCATATCCCGCACCACCAGCAGCACAAGTTTGGCATGGCTTTAAGTCAACAAATCCACCTACAGTTAACAGTTCTCCAGAGTTGGACCCGAATGCTATCCACTCAGACTCTCAACCATTACAGAACACACTTGCTTCTAACAGTGGCTCGGCTTCTGGTTCGGTCACTCAACCTGAATTGAGACAAAGTGAGAGACTACAAAATAACTATAAGTTGGGACAGTTTAAGGATAATGCATATAACCCTAATTTTTTAGGGACAAGACCAAAACAAGCATCCTTTCAACAGAAGTCAATGCAGAAATCAAAGTTTCACAGGACATAAGTTTTGATTCTTCTAGTTCTGTATCAGGGCAGGATTTTCATGCCACGGACTTTTTAAATAGTACTGTTGATGTTTCTGCTTTCCTTGACAGTTCCCATTTTTTGACAGCCTTGCCGGCTAATTTTGTTGATGGTTTTCAAGTATGTCATGACACACCAGTCCAGTTTTTTAACCTGATTGCTGATAACCATGTGAATGATGATCAGTCTACTGTTTATAACAGTTCAGGTCCTGAGATTCTTCTAAATGAGGATGGTGATTTTAAGGTTTATAATTATTCTCTGGTAAACATCACCAGTGATATAGTCGAGCTTTTTTATAAGGGTTATACCTATGTCCCACCACAGAGATTGGATGTTGTAAGGTCTATTATCGATCTCAAATTGTTTACCAGGAAACTTAATTTCATCCTTATGATGGGTTGGAATAGTTTGGGCACTAGTGACACATTTAAAATATCTAGTGTTTTTAATCCCCCCCTCCATCCTACCCTTCAGATGTTTGAACTTATATGTGAGCTGGATATTCGTCATAGATTCCAGTCTGAACACTATTATAAGTATGGTTGTGCAGATTCATTAAATGAGAAGGATTGTATTGATTTTATTAAGGTACATGACCTTCGAGTTTGTAAACCGGATAAAGGTGGGGGTATGGTTGTATTTGATAGGGGTGATTACACTAACAGAATGTTAAAACTTTTGAATAGCCCTTCATATTTAGTTAGTTCACGTTCTGAAGTGAATACAGCATATTTACATATAAAGAATACGTTGGAAGAAATGTTTATTGATGGGAGAATTGACCAGAAAATGTTTAACTACATGCTGACCACTTATCCTAGATTTCCAAGTCTTTTTGGTATTCCTAAAATCCATAAAGACGTTTTGGACCCTCCCATGCATCCTTTAGTTGACAGCAGGGGTTCACCTACGTATGCATGTGCTAAAGTTATAGATGTAATCTTGAAAACATTTTTAGTTAATGATGTACAAATTTGTAAAGACTCCTGGTCTTTTCTAGAGAGAATCAATGAGTTACCATTCGACATCCAACATCATTTTTTAACTATAGATGTCAAAGATTTGTACACCTGTATCCCACATGAAATAGTTAATGACTGGATCAGGCTGGATTTAAGAGTAAAAGGGTGTACCAGAATAGAACTCGACCTAGTTGAAGAACTTTTGGATATTGTTCTTAACAATAACTTTTTCATGTTTAATAATGAATTTTATCTGCAAAAGGCTGGGGGTAGCAATGGGTTCCCCCTGTGGTGCTAGTATAGCCAATCTGGTAATGGCTCATTGGGAACACTCTTTTGTTTAATCTAATTCCGATTTGTTAATTTTCTATACACGTTACCTTGATGATATTTTTATTTTACTTAAAGGTGACAGAGCCATTAGTGACATGGTAGTCGACTATTTCAACAGCACCACAGACTTCCTAAAGTTTACATCTTCTTTTAGTATGGATTCTATAGCGTACATTGACATTTTATTAACTAGAAATTCTTCACTTCAGAGGTATACAGCTAAGATACATAGAAAAAACACATATTCTAATGTGTTTTTGCATTATTCTAGCTGCCATCCTCAGCATCAGAAGTGAGCTGTAGTTAAGGGTCAGTTAGTCAGGGCAGCCCGCATGTCAGCTCTTGATGCCGACTTCATTGAAGAATGTCTTTTATTAAAAAATATGTTCATCCACCAAGGCTATCCTGAGAATCTGATTAATGAACTTATAGAAGAAGTGGGGTCCAAATGGAATAGGCAGTTATTTAAACCTTTATTAAATATTAATTCTATGAACATAGAAGTCGTACAGCATAGTAGTGCAGTTAATGTTTCAATAGATGACATTAATGCACCATGTGAACCTACGGGTCATGTTCCATCATTTATCACTACTTTCAGTGTTAATAGTAAGCCTTGTTATGAAATTTTATGTAAAAATTGGGCTATCTTTAAAAGTGATTTCAGTATTTTCAATAAAGTTGGTGACAGACCAGTGGTCACGTATAGAAGGGCAAAAAATTTAAAGTCCCTTCTCGAGCAACGCCAACGCACATACCCAAAAACACCGGGTATGTTCAAGTGTCAGTCTTGTAACTACTGCCAATATGTTAGTGAATCTAATAGATTCATTATTCACAACCATCAATACTTTTTGAAATGTTGAGTGAATTACAATTCTAAAATGATAGTTTATCTAGCACAATGCCAGAATTGTTTATCGTTCTACATAGGGAAAACGGACAGACGTCTCCATGACCGTTTGTATGAACATATTTATGCAATTCGGAAGAATAAACTTGACAATGCTCTGGCTAAGCATGTCAGTCTCAACCTGGACCACAAATTTAAATTTATGATAATAGATCAGATTCACGAAGATCCTAGGGGAGGCCCTATTCCATTAAAACTGGAAGAATTAGAACTTATGTGGCAAGTTAGATTAAACACGTATAATTCCCCTGGACTTAATGAATGCTGTTCTATTGTCAGTGTTTTAAAACTTAAAAGTTTATCAAGATAGATGCATATATATACATATATACTTTTCACATTTTTTATATTTTTTATTTTTTTGTAGTATAACATTAGTTGATATATATATATATATATATATATATATATATATATATATATATACATATATAGCTATCCTCAGTAGGTTATTTAATCAACATGTTGGACGGTTTATTTATTTATTTATTTTATTTATTTATTTAAATTTGTTGACCGGGAGTCTCCGACTGGACAAAGTTCTATTTTCAGCAGAGGCCCGGGGAGAAAAGCTCCACAGTAAAATAAACAGACAGTAGTTACATTGGATTACATAGCGATTAATAATTTAACATAGCAATTACTTACAACATATTTACAGATGAAAAACATAGTACATCAGTAGACAACTAGAATCTTTATCTGTGAAGTACATAACAGACATTAACAAATCTTACAATGAGAAGTTCCTGCTGTATAATAAGTTCTAGGCTTATGAGCATCTGAACTTGCTATAATCAAGGTAGTTAGTGGAGTGGAAAGAAAGGTAGTGGTTGGATGGGGTGGATGATATTAGAATAGGAGTTGAAAGGGCATAGCCAGCATGTTTTTAGGTGCACTTTTAGTAAAGTTTTGAAGTGGGTGCATGATGGTACGGAGGTAATTGTGGGTGGGAGTGAGTTCCATAATTTGGCTATGGCGCAACAGAATAGTGCTTCACCAGCAGAGTTATTGGCTTTAGTGATCTGCAAGTGATTTTTGTTGCTAGATCTTAGTGGTCTGGTGGTGCAATAGGGTTGGAGTAGATTCTGGTGGGATGGGACATTTAGTGGATGGTTTACTAGTTTGTGGGTGAGTGAGAGTTGATACCACTGAAGTAGGTGAGGGAGTTCAAGCCAGCCCAATTCAGCAAGTGAGAGACAGTGGTGACTACGGTAGGATGCCCCTGTGGCAAATTTGGCGATTTTGTTGTAGCAGGTCTCTAGCTTATTTAGATCACATTGCCTTAGGTTGGTATATATTGGAGAGGCATAAATTAGGGTGGAGATAAGGTGAGAATTTGCTATTGAAATCTTTGCTGCTTTGGTGAGAAATTGCTTATTTCTGTATAACGCTCCTAGTGTTTTGTGGACTTTTTTTATGGTCATGGATATGTGAATGTCAAATTTTAGTTTATTGTCTATTTCCACTCCTAGCAATTTGGTGTGTTCAGTTGGGTATATAGTGGTGTTGTCTTTTGCTGTGATGTAAAAGTGAGAGTTGTTTTGAGTATGTTTGTTGGGTTGGAAGATGAGTAGTTTAGCTTTGTTTGGGTTGAGTATTAATTGGGCATTGGATAACCAAGTTTCAACAGAGGAAAAGGCTTCCTGTGTGACTTTTTGCAGTTTGGGTAGGGACTGGGCTGAGCAGATGATGGTCGAGTCATCTGCATATTGTATGAGTGTGCCATGTTTGGTGGCAGAGGCTAGATTATTGGTGTAAACAGAGAAGAGTAGGGGCCCAAGGATGGATCCCTGGGGAACCCCTATGGAGGCAGGTAGTTGGGGAGATATGTCATTCTGCCATACAACAGATTGTTGGCGGTCAGACAGGTAACTCTGAAACCAGTTGGTGACTGATTGTGAGAAGGACAGGTTATTGAGGACAGAGATAAGTTATTTGTGTGGGACCATGTCAAATGCTTTAGATAGGTCTAGGAAAGTAGCAGAGTTATATTTTTATTTTTATTTTATTTTATTTTGCAACAGTTGAAGGTGGTTTTAAGTACAAACATGTATTAAGGGCATTTAGGCAGTTTTGTTTTATATGCCTTTAAATGCTTTATTACCTTGGTGCAGTTTTTAATTGCTTAATTGATGTAGTGCTTGTGTGAGCAGCTCACCTAATTGGTATATATACTTGTGATTTGTGTAATCAGTTTGTCTGAAGAAGTTTGAGCACAGTCTCAAATGAAAAGCGCTTCACATTTTATCTGTATTAAAGAAGATTAACTTTCATCTGTTGGTGTTTGCTGCCTTGCTTCCCTCTACCTGTTTTTGTGGATTTTTAGTTTGTTTTTGCTTGTGCTATACCCTTTCATCTGTTGGTGTTTGCTGCCTTGCTTCCCTCTACCTGTTTTTGTGGATTTTTAGTTTGTTTTTGCTCGTGCTATACCCTTTCATCTGTTGGTGTTTGCTGCCTTGCTTCCCTCTACCTGTTTTCATGGATTTTTAGTTTGTTTTTGCTCGTGCTATACCCTTTCATCTGTTGGTGTTTGCTGCCTTGCTTCCCTCTACCTGTTTTTGTGGATTTTTAGTTTATTTTTGCTCGTGCTATACCCTTTCATCTGTTGGTGTTTGCTGCCTTGCTTCCCTCTACCTGTTTTCGTGGATTTTTAGTTTGTTTTTGCTCGTGCTATACCCTTTCATCTGTTGGTGTTTGCTGCCTTGCTTCCCTCTACCTGTTTTCGTGGATTTTTAGTTTGTTTTTGCTCGTGCTATACCCTTTCATCTGTTGGTGTTTGCTGCCTTGCTTCCCTCTACCTGTTTTTGTGGATTTTTAGTTTGTTTTTGCTCGTGCTATACCCTTTCATCTGTTGGTGTTTGCTGCCTTGCTTCCCTCTACCTGTTTTCATGGATTTTTAGTTTGTTTTTGCTTGTGCTATACCCTTTCATCTGTTGGTGTTTGCTGCCTTGCTTCCCACTACCTGTTTTTGTGGATTTTTAGTTTGTGTTTGCTCGTGCTATACCCTTTCATCTGTTGGTGTTTGCTGCCTTGCTTCCCTCTACCTGTTTTCGTGGATTTTTAGTTTGTTTTTGCTCGTGCTATACCCTTTCATCTGTTGGTGTTTGCTGCCTTGCTTCCCTCTACCTGTTTTCATGGATTTTTAGTTTGTTTTTGCTCGTGCTATACCCTTTCATCTGTTGGTGTTTGCTGCCTTGCTTCCCTCTACCTGTTTTCATGGATTTTTAGTTTGTTTTTGCTCGTGCTATACCCTTTCATCTGTTGGTGTTTGCTGCCTTGCTTCCCTCTACCTGTTTTCATGGATTTTTAGTTTGTTTTTGCTCGTGCTATACCCTTTCATCTGTTGGTGTTTGCTGCCTTGCTTCCCTCTACCTGTTTTCGTGGATTTTTAGTTTGTTTTTGCTCATGCTATACCAGTTTGAATTCTATATTACAATCATGTCCAGACAGACAATGACAATCCAGCAAAATAATTTAATAGCAGATTCAGTACAAGCTAATGATAATTTTTTATTACAAAATTGAGATCTGTATTTAGTCAGGTATTTGCACTTGACTTGATAGAGGAATCAGTAAAGTGTCTGAAAAGGAACTTTGTAGAGGTCCTTATCCGGTTTGTCTGTCTCTGCAAGATATAGCAACATACCAGATCTGGAAGGGGATTCAAACTTGTCTGAGAGCAATATAAATGCAGTTTAGAAAGCACTGTATTCACTCTGAGCAAATCAAAAGTATGTTTCTCTGAACAAATAAATGTTTAGTATTAAAACTGGACTTTGCAGGCTATTTGACTTCATAATCTTAACTCTGTAAGAGATTATGCAAAAGCCATATAGGATGCTTATTTTTAGTGTGGTAACTGGAACAAAATATGTTTATTTCTGCTTCAGTATCCTTGCTGGATATTTTTGCTAAGCTGGAGGAAAACTATTTCAAGGTGATGATACTACGGAAAGAAAAAGTAGAATTTCTGAAGAGGTTATGGGCTATTTATACACAAACAAGCTAATGCTAGATTGCTGAATGAAGGCTGTCAGTGTGGCAGTACAGTTTTAGGCTAGTATAACATGAGGGATGATGGACAGATGGACAGAGCTACCACTATCTATGCCATACATTAGTAGAGTCATAGATATTCCAAGACCACTGAGTCTTGTGACTATTCTCACAGATGGACAGAGGTACCGCTATCTATGCCATACGTTAGTAGAGTCATAGATATTCCAAGACCACTGAGTCTTGTGACTATTCTCACAGATGGACAGAGCTACCGCTATCTATGCCATACGTTAGTAGAGTCATAGATATTCCAAGACCACTGAGTCTTGTGACTATTCTCACAGATGGACAGAGCTACCGCTATCTATGCCATGCGTTAGTAGAGTCATAGATATTCCAAGACCACTGAGTCTTGTGACTATTCTCACAGATGGACAGAGCTACCGCTATCTATGCCATACGTTAGTAGAGTCATAGATATTCCAAGACCACTGAGTCTTGTGACTATTCTCATCTCCCTAGTATCCTCCTTAGGGGAGAATGTCCTTGTTCAGGAGGGCATACTAGTAAATTTGGGAGTAAATTTGCAGATACCTATCCAATCATCTTGTTAATGCTTAAAGAATGATAGCCAGACTGCTTAACATGTAATGGAAGTTTATTCCAGAGGTTTGAGAGAGGCTGGGTTGTAAACCTGTTCCCCCCATCATGTTTTATTTATCTGTTGGTGAAGATTTAGATCCCTGGTTCTAGTACTGGTGGATATATTGGACTTGGGAAGATACAGGACATCCAGGGCAGTTGAGTCTCTAATGGTGCAGTAACAAGGCAGAGATCTAACATCAAGGGTCTATAAGGCACTGAATAAAGTGATAGAGCTTCGATCCTCTCTTGATAACTCAGGACTTTAGGCATGTGATCTTTTTGGTTAGTAAACTTTGACGCCTTTCAAATTGGTTGATATGTTTAGTGAGATACATCCCAAAGGGGCCATTGTCTATGATAATTGGCCTGGTCAGTGCTGAGTATAAGGGAGTGATTACCTCTTTAGACCTAAGGATATTCCTTTGTCAGTTAGTTGGGTTAAGTAAAAAGATATCCTGACAACTGTTCTCACATGACGGCCAAAAAAGAGGAGCTGTCGACTCAAGTGCTCAGGTTCCTAACCACATTTTGTTTTGTAGACATGTGACAAATAGTACGATGATAGGAGGGGATGTCTATCAAAAGTAAAGATACTCCACTTTTTAGCATCTGTTATGAGCCCATTTTTAGTACACTAAGAGTTTACTAGGGCAAGTTCATTCTGGAGGGTTTGGGTGTCATATGGTGACTTAATAACAACCCTGTTTGCAATCATCTGCAGGCTTTGTTAACCAGAGATCATGGCTCTCTATTTAGAGATCTGACAAGTAAATACTAGCAAGGAGTGGTCCCTGCACCCATCCCTGAAGGACACCACTAGTCAGCTTCATACTTCGTGATGAAGCACCTCATGAAGGTACACTTTAAATCAAGTTACTGAATTTCTCCAATTCAGGATGGTGCTGGTAAGTTGAGACACACTGGTGAAGAGTAGTAAATCCTGCTATGCAGCTCTGGAATAAATAAGTTCTTTCTTATTCAAAGGTTATCCAAACAGTTGCCACGTTCAAGCATCCAAATAGAAATAGTGAACAAAAGGTAGAACTAAAACCAAGCTGGACCAAACAGGGCCAGAAGTTTATTGAAAGATTAAGCAACACGGTACAAAAATACTGCTTTTCGTCCTTTCACCATACAAAGACTTCTTCAGACAAATGGTTCTACACAAGAAACCAGCCTGTGTTATAAAGACAATTTCAAATTCAAATTGTGCCCCTCCCCTGGTACAATTCGAATGACCTCATTTCCTGATCACAAAGCATTTGTCATTTCCTCTTTCTAATTGTACACTCATTCAGTAATATACACAATTCACTTGCAAAAGCAAGAATAAGGTTAAAACATTAAAAAGAAATGAGTGAACGTACAATGAATAAAAATAAAAATACACAAAAGCAAATCCACATTTCGAGTATAAAATCATTAAACAAATATGAATAATATTGACTACAAGAATAACAAGTCCACACATACACATTTAAGCATTTAAACATTATGTCATTATGTAAAGGGAGGAGGGGGGGTAGGGAAGGGGGGAAGGGGAAGGGGGGAAGGGGAAGAAGTATTTACAACATAATAATGGCATAATGGTGAGTAACTCTGCCTTCTGTTGACTTCTAACAGAATTTAGTACTAAGATGTATAAGAACCAGTCAGTCATGAAACAATAAAAAGTAAGCCTTAAAGAAAACATTTTGTGACAAAAAATGCTAAAGGTGAAATGGTAAAGTAGTAATGTGGATGTCACAAGTATATGTTATGTATGTATGTTAAACATTGCAAATAAAGTGCATATTCAAACATTATATGTTCTACCAAGTCTGCATGTATCACAATAAATGTCAGAGGTAAAATAGCCTATCTATTTAATGCTTTCAATTTCAAAATACTAGAAATAGAATATTGTTCATTAAGCCCTGGTACCGAACAGGCTCTTGTACGAAGTTGCCACAACAATTCTAGTCTCTCTAGAAGCAGGGGGGTCAGTCCACCTCTATCACTGTGGACACATTCACCTATTGCTCTAAAGCCGAAGTTATGGTTCAAAAACGTCACTGTGTGTCTAGCTAAAGCATTAGTCATGTTACCAGATCGCATACTATATAGGTGTTCGTACACCCTTTCCCTCAGTCTCCTCTCAGTTTTACCAATATAGAATGAGGGGCATGCTTTACAAATAGCTACATATACCACATTCTTTGAATTACAGTTGAATTTACCTTGGCTGCTGTATTGCCTATTTCTCAATGTAAAATGTTTGCCTATGTCCATGTGAGTACAATACCTACACATATTGCATTTATTCATACCTAAAATAGATGACCTACAATTATTAATTTTGCTTGTTTGCAAGATGCTCTTTATATTTGCTCCCTTCCTGTATACTATTTTAACTCTATTTGGTAGTGCACTTGGGAGTCTCTCTTCATCTAATAAGAATTTCCAATTCTTGTTAATAATGTCTTAAATTTTGTAAGCGTCCAGACTAAATGTTGTAATAAAGCAAAAACTATTAATGTCAGCATGTTCCTCCCTATTAAGTGGTTCATTTAACGTGTAACCTCCGTTAGTTATACTACTTAAATTTTCTCCCAAAAGTGGTATGTATATATTTTTCATGCATTTCAGTGATACTTCCCTTATAAGTGCATCCACCAAGGTAGGAGGATATTTCCTCCTCAAGAACATACCTCGCAACAATTCACACTCGAGGTCAAAATCAGTTTCCCTGAACACCATTCTAGCTGCCCTCACCAGTTGGCCTTTCACAACAGCTCTCTTTTGAGTCACGGGATGGCAGCTAGAATAGTGTAGAAAGGAGTTTGAGTATGTTGGTTTCCTATAGATACTTGATACAAAGGTGCTAGTTTCCAAGTCCTTTTCCAAGTATACATCAAGGTATGCAATTCTACTTGTATGAAAACAGTGTGTAAAAGATAAAAAGGTGGTGTTGTCATTGAAATGGGTGAGTAGTTCATCTGCAACTTCAGAGTTGCCCTTAATGTCATCCAAAAATCGAGTGTAATACCTGATGCTGCTGGCCACCTCTAAGTTGTGAAGTACATAAGTTCTCTCCCAGTGTGCCATCACCAAATTGGTGAAAATGGCCCCACAGGGAGAGCCCATCGCTACACCTATTTTCTGCACAAAATATTCCCCACCAAATGTAATGTAGTTGTTGTCCAACACTACCTCAAGTAATTCGCATAATAATGAAACCAACGCAGTTGTGGCCCCCATTTCAAGTAATAACTCCCTCACCCATTCGACCCCCGTGCTTTGTGGTATCGATGAATATAAGTCCTTAACGTCTATAGTTAAGAAATTTAACTCTTGGTCGAATGGAATGGAGCTAATGGATCTCAAAAACGCCCAGGAGTCCTTACATATCTGTGGGAGCTGACATACAAATTTCTTTAAATGGTAGTCTATAAATTTAGCTATTGGATAAGTTATACTACCTCTAGCATCTATCAAGGCTCTCAATGGTGGATCCAAAATAGATTTGTGGATCTTAGGGATCCCGAAAACAGTCAGGATCTTTGGAAATGCCATAAACAAGAAAGTATATGTGTCCTTGTCTATTCTAGCCTCTATAAAAAGTTCCTCGATCAGTGCTCTTATCCTGTTGTATGCTACATTCAGCTCATTTTTAGATACACTTTGATATGTATTTGTGTTAAGGATCCACTTGATCCTATTATTGTAGTCTGGTACATCAAATATAACAAGACCACCTCCCTTATCTGGTTGGACAACCCTAACATTGGTGGTCTGGATCAACTCTATACATTGCTTCTCTTCGTTTGTGATGTTGTTAGTAATTAAATTGTTACTAGTTTGTAAGTTATTCAAGCAATTAAAAATGCCCCATTCACATATTTTTTCAAACAAAGCTAATGATGTGTGCATTGGTGGACAAAAGGAACTAGACACATAAAGTGGGTCAGGTGTTCCTTGTGAGGCTTTACTAGGACCAAATAAGAAATGCAAGTTGAGTCTTCTCATAAATAACTTTAAGTCCACAATAGTGTGTGCAATACTAGCTCTTGTAGCAGGTATAAATGTTTGACCCTTCGCAAGAAAATCAGCCATTATTCTGTCAACCTGAATGGTGGAAAAGTTATAAATACAAAAATCACCTTCTGAATTCTTGACAATTTCGGGTACTGGAACCGGTCCTGGGTCAGGGTCAGCGTCATGGGTATCTGTTGAAGATGGAAAAGTTATTTCCTCCATGAGTTCACATACTTCACCTGTTGACCCTGCCTCAAATTGTAGTTCGAGGCAGGCATTGGAAAATTTTGCACTTTTTCCTTAGTCCCTCTATTCCGGTTCCTGGTATCCGATGAAGGAAGTGCCTGGTTGCCCTGAGTATGCTCACCCACTACCTCGTTGTTCTCATTAAGGTTCACATCATCCCCTTCGATGTTATCATGTCGGTTCTCCATAGAACTATCATTCCCCGATTGAGATTTGGGGGGGGGGGGATAAGCTGCATTCAAATGGTAAGCTTCTTTGTCTCTATTTAGTTTCTTAATTTTGATAGATTTAAGTTTGACAAGATGCTGGTCAATACTAGTAAAGCAGCGCTCATAATCAAATTTATATCTAGAAAAATCCAGACTTGACTTTAGCTTTGAGTCTAGTGCATTGAGTTCTTGCACTAGTGAGTCAGCCCATGACTGATAATACTTAGATATTAAAGTCATTAGCTCAAAGCCATGTTTATCAAACAAAGCGATAAGGTCCTTGTGAAAGTCAGTCCCCCCCACAAGGTCAGTTGGATACTGCCATGATCTCAGTCCTTTTGGGACAATTCTCTCACTGAGACATTCCTTAAAGTAAGCAAGTTCAACTTGTTGTTTCTTATATTTGTAAAGTTTAGCATCAAATTCTTTCAATAAGTTAGTTACTAGTTGCCCCTCGTTTCATTAATTTGAAGGCGTTGGTCGTTAGTGTCATTAATAAAAGACACTACAGTTCCTAACCACTCATCTAGGTTTAATGCAATAGGTTGCCTCACATGGTTCTGTTCATCACCAGTTCTTTGGATATTGTTTCCATCTAAAAGTTGCATCCCAGACCCATCAAATGGGGTCGAGTGAATAGACATGTCCAAGTAAGGGTCATTCATTGACAGGTCTATATTTTGGGTAAGGGGATTTGGGGGGTTTAAAAGTTCACTAGTATTACAAGGGCCATTATTAGTAGTAGAAAGCCCTCTTAACCCCTTGTCAGATAAAGTATCAACCCCCTCAGTTAATAGTTCTACCTTTTTAGTTAATTTCTCCATCAAAGTAAACAGTACCTGTAAGTTGTTAGAGTTGTCATTATTCGGTTGACTTCCCTGCACCACTTCTGAATCCATGACAAACAACAAACCTGGGAACGCATACACAAACTCACAAAGTTCTCCAATTCAGGATGGTGCTGGTAAGTTGATGCACACTGGTGAAGAGTAGTAAATCCCGCTATGCAGCTCTGGAATAAATAAGTCCTTTCTTATTCAAAGGTTATCCAAACAGTTGCCACGTTCAAGCATCCAAATAGAAATAGTGAACAAAAGGTAGAACTAAAACCAAGCTGGACCAAACAGGGCCAGAAGTTTATTGAAACATTAAGCAACACGGTACAAAAATACTGCTTTTCGTCCTTTCACCATACAAAGACTTCTTCAGACAAATGGTTCTACACAAGAAACCAGCCTGTGTTATAAAGACAATTTCAAATTCAAATTGTGCCCCTCCCCTGGTACAATTCGAATGACCTCATTTCCTGATCACAAAGCATTTGTCATTTCCTCTTCCTAGTTGTACACTCATTCAGTAATATACACAATTCACTTGCAAAAGCAAGAATAAGGTTAAAACATTAAAAAGAAATGAGTGAAAGTACAATGAATAAAAATAAAAATACACTAAAGCAAATCCACATTTCAAGTATAAAATCATTAAACAAATATGAATAATATGGACTACAAGAATAACAAGTCCACACATACACATTTAAGCATTTAAACATTATGTCATTATGTAATGGGAGGAGGGGGGGTAGGGAAGGGGGGAAGGGGAAGGGGGGAAGGGGAAGAAGTATTTACAACATAATAATGGCATAATGGTGAGTAACTCTGCTTTCTGTTGACTTCTAACAGAATTTAGTACTAAGATGTATAATTACCAGTCAGTCATAAAACAATAAAAAGTAAGCCTTAAAGAAAACATTTTGTGACAAAAAATGCTAAAGGTGAAATGGTAAAGTAGTAATGTGGCTGTCACAAGTATATGTTATGTATGTATGTTAAACATTGCAAATAAAGTGCATATTCAAACATTATATGTTCTACCAAGTCTGCATGTATCACAATAAATGTCAGAGGTAAAATAGCCTATCTATTTAATGCTTTCAATTTCAAAATACTAGAAATAGAATATTGTTCATTAAGCCCTGGTACCGAACAGGCTCTTGTACGAAGTTGCCACAACAACTCTGTTGTTCAATGTTTAACATACATACATAACATATACTTGTGACATCCACATTACTACTTTACCATTTCACCTTTAGCATTTTTTGTCACAAAATGTTTTCTTTAAGGCTTACTTTTTATTGTTTTATGACTGACTGGTTCTTATACATCTTAGTACTAAATTCTGTTAGAAGTCAACAGAAGGCAGAGTTACTCACCATTATGCCATTATTATGTTGTAAATACTTCTTCCCCTCCCCCTCCCCCCTTCCCTACCCCCCCTCCTCCCATTACATAATGACATAATGTTTAAATGCTTAAATGTGTATGTGTGGACTTGTTATTCTTGTAGTCCATATTACTCATATTTGTTTAATGATTTTATACTTGAAATGTGGATTTGCTTTTGTGTATTTTTATTTTTATTTATTGTACTTTCACTCATTTCTTTTTAATGTTTTAACCTTATTCTTGCTTTTGCAAGTGAATTGTGTATATTACTGAATGAGTGTACAACTAGGAAGAGGAAATGACAAATGCTTTGTGATCATTAAATGAGGTCATTCGAATTGTACCAGGGGAGGGGCACAATTTGAATTTGAAATTGTCTTTATAACACAGGCTGGTTTCTTGTGTAGAACCATTTGTCTGAAGAAGTCTTTGTATGGTGAAATGACGAAAAACAGTATTTTTGTACCGTGTTTCTTAATGTTTCAATAAACTTCTGGCCCTGTTTGGTCCAGCTTGGTTTTAGTTTTACCTTTTGTTTACTATTTCTATTTGGATGCTTGAACGTGGCAACTGTTTGGATAACCTTTGAATAAGAAAGGACTTATTTATTCCAGAGCTGCATAGCGGGATTTACTACTCTTCACCAGTGTGCGTCAACTTACCAGCACCATCCTGAATTGGAGAACTTTGTGAGTTTGTGTATGCGTTCCCAAGCAAGTTACTGAATTTCTCTCAATGAGGAAAACTGATGGGTCCTTGAAAGGTAACCTGACAGATTTTTTTCTGTCTTATTCTAGAGTTGCCCCACTATGGCTAACAAAAAGAAATGAGGAATTGTTACAATGTTACAATACTTTACTTAATACTGCAGGGTGAGGAGAAGATACATTCTGACAAAAAGAAATGAGGAATCGTTGCAATACTTTACTTAATACTGTAGGGTGAGGAGAAGATACATTCTGATAAAAAGAAATGAGGAATTGTTACAATGTTACAATACTTTACTTAATACTGTAGGGTGAGGAGAAGATACATTCTGACAAAAAGAAATGAGGAATCATTACAATGTTACAATACTTTACTTAATACTGTAGGGTGAGGAGAAGATACATTCTGACAAAAAGAAATGAGGAATCGTTACAATGTTACAATATTTTATTTAATACTGCAGGGTGAGAAGATACATTCTGACTGTAGTGACAAAGAATTATAAGTGATACTTTAATACTGCAGGGTGAGAAGATACATTGTGACTGTAGTAGTGACAAAGGATTATAAGCGATGTAGTCAGTTAGCGATTTTTACAATATCCAAGAGATCGAGCATTATGGTCAAACTTATGTTTTTTTCTTTCTTCAGGGAGAAAGCAAGCAATCTGACAGAGTAAATTGCTTGAAGGGGTGATTTGGCTTCGTATATGGTTTAGAAGAAGTCATGAAAGGTTGGGGACTTCTTACTAGTAATGAAAGCATAACCTTAGTTTTGCAACGAATTAAGCTGGACACAAGATTCTTCAAGGCACTTTTAAACCATTTCAAAATGATTTTGCAGCTCAGTAATAAACCAGTAATACTGGGTTTGCTGAGATTAGGATGGAGTTGTATTTAGTCATGTATAGATAAAAAGCAGTGTCAAAGTGAGAGGAGTCACTGTTTACATCGGTAGTGAAAAGACGAGGTGCAAGTAATAATCCTCTCCTTTTGGGACAGAGAGGTTGCATTACCCACCTGATGATTTGTTTTCTGTTATTCAGATATCCAGAGAACCAACCACTCAATGAACTAAAGTGAGAGACCATCGTTGGTCAGGTAACGGAGCAGAAGGTGATGAAGCCACTCAGTGAACTAAAGTGAGAGACCATCGTTGGTCAGGTAATGGAGCAGAAGGTGCTGAAGGACAGTGTCAGAGGCTTTTACAAGTCCAAATATATTGATCATATAACTTTTTTGAGATTGTGCTTAACATGAAAATATTTTGCAAAAACAAATAAAGCAGTATCCAGATCATGGCAAGGCCTAAAGCCAAGTTGGGTAGTATGGAACGTTGTTTTTATTTTATATTAGTGAACCTGAACAGGAAAGAATTTTTTCTCAACTTCTGACAGAGGTGAAAATAAGGCATTATGGCAGACATTGTTAAATGTACATGATGGCCTGGCCTTATTAAATGGAGTACAATTGTAATTTTCCATAGACATCGAATGAAGAATGCCTAATGGAGTGACTTATGAGCATATTGATGCACAATTGCCTCAGCTGCAAATTTTAGGTGTTACGGTGGAATTTTACCTTCTGAAGCAGAAGCAATGCACCTCACTTCCAGGTAAGAATGAAAGAAACCAGTCTGAAGTCCACAAAACTGACTACATTCACAACCAAATAAACAAACATCTGATAATTAGATGAGAAAGCAGTAGGCAGAATGATATGTACGATTAATTGATTGAAATAGGTGCCAATGTCTTGATTAGATGGTATTAACTAATAACATTATTGAAGTAGGTCTTTGAAGGCTCAAGGTGAGATTGCTATCTTCCAAGGTAACAATATCGATCAGATAAGATATGCTGCACTCGTTTTTGGAAAATGGTCATGAGCCAAGCAGTCCAATTGTAAAGGGGTTATGTGAATATGCAATGACAGAAGTTTTGGATTCCCACAAAGTAAGACCAGTTATAAAATTTTATGTTTGGAGAGCTTATCAAGCTAGTAGAGAGGTGCTATTTTGTAGAAGTACTTGAGAAATAGTGCATCTTTCACAAGAAGAAAGATTAAAGCAAACCATATTTAGGATATGTTTAGATTTCTATGTTTATAAAGTTATAAGCTAGTCTGTGAAAAGCCTGCAAATACTCATGTAAACAAACAAAAGATACCTAAACATGCTCCTATCTATAATGGGTGGATCACAGAATGCATGCCACAAATTTAAGTCTACAATACATTGCAATTAGAACACATCACAACAATGGTGGTTAATGCAACATTGAGAACAAGGTAGACAGTAAATCCTTCAATAGGCAGTTATCTCCAGCAAGCAAAAAAAAAATGGATTACAAACCAGACTGAAGAACACGATTTCATGACACACAAGCAGAGATGAGGAAAGGGTATTTCCCAAAGCACTGTAGGAGATGGAAAAGAGATATTTGAAGGGTTCCATAATCACTGTGGATTCCATGGGGAACAGGGAATTGAGTACAGTTAAGTACCAACTCTTTGAGGGAGGGAAAATATCTTGTTTGCATTTTATCATTTACATTGTATTAAGTGAATAAACTTCTAGTACAATTTGTTGTTTTATTTTGATATGGCTTTAGCATACCTCTCAACCTCTTTGCACAAGAAATATGGACAAAGCTAAAAATAATGGGGTGACAAAGGTTCAAATATATGGACAATTTTTAAATGTTGCTCTTATCAATTTATAAACTAGTTAGAACATAAGGTGTTGCATTGACATGCATTTTCTGCAAGATATGAAGTCTGAAACTCAAATATCTGTCATTTAGTGACTTCAATCATCAATGATTTGCAAGCAAACCACAAATTTTATGAGGAACAGTCCAAAAATATGAGGCAAAAATCTGGACAGTTGAGAGGAATGGGCTTTAGGCTTTTTGCAGTATGAGAAATCACGTCAGAATACCAAGGTTAGCAATAATCAGGTTCTACCCACTGCATGAAGAGCAAACTGGACCAGCCACGAGTGCTTAAAAAATCTTTATCTAGATATCGTTCATAACCCAGTCTTCAGAATCAGCAGTAAACGACAGCTCATACTTGTTAAATTCAGTGCAATATTCTTCACTTCTCATATGAAAAATCTATAGTTTTGGATATTATAAATTAGGAGCTGTACTTTGCATATGGCTCAAATGTTTTTAGCAGTTTGCTGTTTGAATATGTTTTTATGACAGGTGTACCTCCTATGTTGGAAGTTCATTTTAACTACCATGCTGTTAACTAGTGGATATGAAAGTGAACTATTCTGTAAGCATTATCAAAATGGACTTGTTTACCCAGTTATTAAAAAATAAAATAAAAACAGTATGGCAAAATGAGTGTTGCACAAGTCAAGACATTTGGGCAGTCAACAAAATAAAAGTTCTCAGTCTGAATTCTGATCATTCCCTCACTCACTTCTGTTTTAGCCACTCAGATACAAAAATACACGACAAGAAAGAAAAAAATAACAGTCAAAATAGAGTCAAATATGAGACAAACATGAAACAAAACACCAAAGATGAACTTTGCCTGCTATGTTTCTTCTTCAGGACAAAGGTATAACTAACTGCAATGCCCATAAATTACACAGAATGCAAAATGACTGAGTGTCACAGACAGATTGGCCTGAGAAGCTTTTTGAACTTGAGACCATGGTAACTATGCTTGGATCCCCTCCAATACAAACAAAAGTGCATGTTTTGGGGGAAAAAAATCAAACCACTGACTACTACCACATATTATTAATCACGTGGATGTCACTTTACACACACAGAACAATTTATTTTGTTTCCTTTTTTAAACTGAAACTAATTCAAAATGTTGTTGCCATTGCTATGGCAACAACATTACTATGGCAGCTATGGGTTGGTATGGAGATGACATTTAGCCTGCTCATTGCCTTTCACCTGGCAGAGCCCTCCACAGGGGTCTTTGAGAGGCACTGCCCTCTACTGGGGAACATTTTAAACTCATGGTGCTATAGTCTGAAAAAAAATGAAAGGACAGACATAATAATGCAGCAAGTGTGTGAAAGCGTACAAACAATGCAGGTGTTCTATCTGATCTATTAACTGACAAAAATCTGAGCTCATCAGGTTGTATATTATGTTATAATGCAAGGGGTCGATGGCTTGTTCAGGTCAGCTTTCTTTGAGATGCTAGAGTGCATCAGCTAATAATAACAGTGAAGGACCATTTTGATTTCAGCCATTAGTCTAGTCTATCATCTTACAGGTGCCCACATGAAAAGGGCACTAAAGAGCAAATGTGCAGGCACTCACTCTCACCTGTGCAGTGTACTACTGCCCACACCTTTATGGTGTATTACTGCAGCAAACTGCCAGCCAGCCACCTATAATCTATTATCTTATAGGCGCCCACATGAAAAGGGCAGTAAACAGCAAATGTACAGGCACTCACTCTCACCTGTACAGTGTACTACTGCACACACCTGTATGGTGTATTACTGCAGCAAACTGCCAACCACTCACCTATAGTCTATCATCTTATAGACACCCATGTGAAAAGGGTAGTAAACAACAAACCTACAGGCATTTACTCTCACCTGCACAGTGTATTACTGCATCAAACCTACAAGCACACACCTGTATGATGCACTACTGCAGCAGACCGCCAGCCACCCACCCATCTTATAGACACCCATGTGAAATGAGCAGTAAGCAGTAAACATACAGGCGCTCGCTCTCACCTGTACAGTGTATTACTGCACACACCTGTATGGTGTATTACTGCAACAAACGTCCAGCCACCCACCTACAGTCTATCATCTTACAGACACCCAAGTGAAAAGGGCAGTAAACAGCAGACATACAGGACTTACTCTCACCTGTACTGCATATTACTGCATCAAGCCTATAAGCACACACCTGTATGGTGTATTATGGCAGCACACTGCCAGCCACCCACCTATAGTCTTTTGCAACAGCATGGCTACAGACACCACCTGTGCACTGTGCTCTAACAATGCACCTATAGATACCAACCTGTGATGCCTATGAATACCTACACATGCATCTATTGCAATGAGAGGCCCACCTGTGCACTTGGTGAAAACAGCATGCCTATGAATAAGTGCATCTATTGCAATGAGAGGCCCACTTGCACACATGGTGAAAACGGCATGCCTATGAATAAGTGCATCTATTACAATGACAGGCCCACCTGTGCACATGGTGAAAACGGCATGCCTATGAATAAGTGCATCTATTGCAATGAGAGGCCCACCTGCACACATGGTGAAAACAGCATGCCTATGAATAAGTGCATCTATTGCAATGAGAGGCCCACCTGCACACATGGTGAAAACAGCATGCCTATGAATAAGTGCATCTATTGCAATGAGAGGCCCACCTGCACACATGGTGAAAACAGCATGCCTATGAATAAGTGCATCTATTACAATGACAGGCCCACCTGTGCACTTGGTGAAAACGGCATGCCTATGAATAAGTGCATCTATTACGAGAGGCCCACCTGCACACATGGTGAAAACAGCATGCCTATGAATAAGTGCATCTATTACAATGACAGGCCCACCTGTGCACTTGGTGAAAACGGCATGCCTATGAATAAGTGCATCTATTGCAATGAGAGGCCCACCTGCACACATGGTGAAAACAGCATGCCTATGAATAAGTGCATCTATTGCAATGAGAGGCCCACCCGCACACATGGTGAAAACGGCATGCCTATGAATAAGTGCATCTATTACAATGACAGGCCCACCTGTGCACATGGTGAAAACGGCATGCCTATGAATAAGTGCATCTATTGCAATGAGAGGCCCACCTGCACACATGGTGAAAACAGCATGCCTATGAATAAGTGCATCTATTGCAATGAGAGGCCCACCTGCACACATGGTGAAAACAGCATGCCTATGAATAAGTGCATCTATTGCAATGAGAGGCCCACCTGCACACATGGTGAAAACAGCATGCCTATGAATAAGTGCATCTATTACAATGACAGGCCCACCTGTGCACTTGGTGAAAACGGCATGCCTATGAATAAGTGCATCTATTACGAGAGGCCCACCTGCACACATGGTGAAAACAGCATGCCTATGAATAAGTGCATCTATTACAATGACAGGCCCACCTGTGCACTTGGTGAAAACGGCATGCCTATAAATAAGTGCATCTATTACAATGACAGGCCCACCTGTGCACTTGGTGAAAACGGCATGCATATGAATAAGTGCATCTATTGCAATGAGAGGCCCACCTGCACACATGGTGAAAACGGCATGCCTATGAATAAGTGCATCTATTACAATGACAGGCCCACCTGTGCACATGGTGAAAATGGCATGCCTATGAATAAGTGCATCTATTGCAATGAGAGGCCCACCTGCACACATGGTGAAAACAGCATGCCTATGAATAAGTGCATCTATTGCAATGAGAGGCCCACCTGCACACATGGTGAAAACAGCATGCCTATGAATAAGTGTATCTATTGCAATGAGAGGCCCACCTGCACACATGGTGAAAACAGCATGCCTATGAATAAGTGCATCTATTACAATGACAGGCCCACCTGTGCACTTGGTGAAAACGGCATGCCTATGAATAAGTGCATCTATTACGAGAGGCCCACCTGCACACATGGTGAAAACAGCATGCCTATGAATAAGTGCATCTATTACAATGACAGGCCCACCTGTGCACTTGGTGAAAATGGCATGCCTATGAATAAGTGCATCTATTGCAATGAGAGGCCCACCTGCACACATGGTGAAAACAGCATGCCTATGAATAAGTGCATCTATTGCAATGAGAGGCCCACCTGCACACATGGTGAAACGGCATGCCTATGAATAAGTGCATCTATTACAATGACAGGCCCACCTGTGCACATGGTGAAAACGGCATGCCTATGAATAAGTGCATCTATTGCAATGAGAGGCCCACCTGCACACATGGTGAAAACAGCATGCCTATGAATAAGTGCATCTATTGCAATGAGAGGCCCACCTGCACACATGGTGAAAACAGCATGCCTATGAATAAGTGCATCTATTGCAATGAGAGGCCCACCTGCACACATGGTGAAAACAGCATGCCTATGAATAAGTGCATCTATTACAATGACAGGCCCACCTGTGCACTTGGTGAAAACGGCATGCCTATGAATAAGTGCATCTATTACGAGAGGCCCACCTGCACACATGGTGAAAACAGCATGCCTATGAATAAGTGCATCTATTGCAATGAGAGGCCCACCTGCACACATGGTGAAAACAGCATGCCTATGAATAAGTGCATCTATTGCAATGAGAGGCCCACCTGCACACATGGTGAAAACAGCATGCCTATGAATAAGTGCATCTATTACAATGACAGGCCCACCTGTGCACTTGGTGAAAATGGCATGCCTATGAATAAGTGCATCTATTGCAATGAGAGGCCCACCTGCACACATGGTGAAAACAGCATGCCTATGAATAAGTGCATCTATTGCAATGAGAGGCCCACCTGCACACATGGTGAAAACGGCATGCCTATGAATAAGTGCATCTATTACAATGACAGGCCCACCTGTGCACATGGTGAAAACGGCATGCCTATGAATAAGTGCATCTATTGCAATGAGAGGCCCACCTGCACACATGGTGAAAACAGCATGCCTATGAATAAGTGCATCTATTGCAATGAGAGGCCCACCTGCACACATGGTGAAAACAGCATGCCTATGAATAAGTGCATCTATTGCAATGAGAGGCCCACCTGCACACATGGTGAAAACAGCATGCCTATGAATAAGTGCATCTATTACAATGACAGGCCCACCTGTGCACTTGGTGAAAACGGCATGCCTATGAATAAGTGCATCTATTACGAGAGGCCCACCTGCACACATGGTGAAAACAGCATGCCTATGAATAAGTGCATCTATTACAATGACAGGCCCACCTGTGCACTTGGTGAAAACGGCATGCCTATAAATAAGTGCATCTATTACAATGACAGGCCCACCTGTGCACTTGGTGAAAACGGCATGCATATGAATAAGTGCATCTATTGCAATGAGAGGCCCACCTGCACACATGGTGAAAACGGCATGCCTATGAATAAGTGCATCTATTACAATGACAGGCCCACCTGTGCACATGGTGAAAACGGCATGCCTATGAATAAGTGCATCTATTGCAATGAGAGGCCCACCTGCACACATGGTGAAAACAGCATGCCTATGAATAAGTGCATCTATTGCAATGAGAGGCCCAGCTGCACACATGGTGAAAACAGCATGCCTATGAATAAGTGCATCTATTGCAATGAGAAGCCCACCTGCACACATGGTGAAAACAGCATGCCTATGAATAAGTGCATCTATTACAATGACAGGCCCACCTGTGCACTTGGTGAAAACGGCATGCCTATGAATAAGTGCATCTATTACGAGAGGCCCACCTGCACACATGGTGAAAACAGCATGCCTATGAATAAGTGCATCTATTACAATGACAGGCCCACCTGTGCACTTGGTGAAAACGGCATGCCTATGAATAAGTGCATCTATTGCAATGAGAGGCCCACCTGCACACATGGTGAAAACAGCATGCCTATGAATAAGTGCATCTATTGCAATGAGAGGCCCACCTGCACACATGGTGAAAACGGCATGCCTATGAATAAGTGCATCTATTACAATGACAGGCCCACCTGTGCACATGGTGAAAACGGCATGCCTATGAATAAGTGCATCTATTGCAATGAGAGGCCCACCTGCACACATGGTGAAAACAGCATGCCTATGAATAAGTGCATCTATTGCAATGAGAGGCCCACCTGCACACATGGTGAAAACAGCATGCCTATGAATAAGTGCATCTATTACAATGACAGGCCCACCTGTGCACTTGGTGAAAACGGCATGCCTATGAATAAGTGCATCTATTACGAGAGGCCCACCTGCACACATGGTGAAAACAGCATGCCTATGAATAAGTGCATCTATTACAATGACAGGCCCACCTGTGCACTTGGTGAAAACGGCATGCCTATGAATAAGTGCATCTATTACAATGACAGGCCCACCTAAGCACTTGGTGAAAACAGCATGCCTATGAATAAGTGCATCTATTACAATGAGAGGCCCACCTGCACACATGGTGAAAACAGCATGCCTATGAATAAGTGCATCTATTGCAATGAGAGGCCCACCTGCACACATGGTGAAAACAGCATGCCTATGAATAAGTGCATCTATTACAATGACAGGCCCACCTGTGCACTTGGTGAAAACGGCATGCCTATGAATAAGTGCATCTATTACAATGAGAGACCCACCTGCACACATGGTGAAAACAGCATGCCTATGAATAAGTGCATCTATTACAATGACAGGCCCACCTGTGCACTTGGTGAAAACGGCATGCCTATGAATAAGTGCATCTATTACAATGAGAGGCCCACCTGCACACATGGTGAAAACAGCATGCCTATGAATAAGTGCATCTATTACAATGACAGGCCCACCTGTGCACTTGGTGAAAGCGCATGCCTATGAATAAGTGCATCTATTACAATGACAGGCCCACCTGTGCACTTGGTGAAAACGGCATGCCTATGAATAAGTGCATCTATTGCAATGAGAGGCCCACCTGCACACATGGTGAAAACAGCATGCCTATGAATAAGTGCATCTATTGCAATGACAGGCCCACCTGTGCACTTGGTGAAAACAGCATGCCTATGAATAAGTGCATCTATTACAATGACAGGCCCACCTGTGCACTTGGTGAAAACGGCATGCCTATGAATAAGTGCATCTATTACAATGAGAGGCCCACCTGCACACATGGTGAAAACAGCATGCCTATGAATAAGTGCATCTATTACAATGACAGGCCCACCTGTGCACTTGGTGAAAACGGCATGCCTATGAATAAGTGCATCTATTACAATGACAGGCCCACCTGTGCACTTGGTGAAAACAGCATGCCTATGAATAAGTGCATCTATTACAATGAGAGGCCCACCTGCACACATGGTGAAAACAGCATGCCTATGAATAAGTGCATCTATTACAATGACAGGCCCACCTGTGCACTTGGTGAAAACGGCATGCCTATGAATAAGCACATCTATTACAATGACAGGCCCACCTGTGCACTTGGTGAAAACAGCATGCCTATGAATAAGTGCATCTATTGCAATGAGAGGCCCACCTGCACACATGGTGAAAACAGCATGCCTATGAATAAGTGCATCTATTGCAATGACAGGCCCACCTGTGCACTTGGTGAAAACAGCATGCCTATGAATAAGTGCATCTATTGCAATGAGAGGCCCACCTGCACACATGGTGAAAACAGCATGCCTATGAATAAGTGCATCTATTACAATGACAGGCCCACCTGTGCACTTGGTGAAAACAGCATGCCTATGAATAAGTGCATCTATTACAATGACAGGCCCACCTGCACACATGGTGAAAACAGCATGCCTATGAATAAGTGCATCTATTACAATGACAGGCCCACCTGTGCACTTGGTGAAACGGCATGCCTATGAATAAGTGCATCTATTACAATGAGAGGCCCACCTGCACACATGGTGAAAACAGCATGCCTATGAATAAGTGCATCTATTACAATGACAGGCCCACCTGTGCACTTTGTGAAAACGGCATGCCTATGAATAAGTGCATCTATTACAATGACAGGCCCACCTGTGCACTTGGTGAAAACAGCATGCCTATGAATAAGTGCATCTATTACAATGAGAGGCCCACCTGCACACATGGTGAAAACAGCATGCCTATGAATAAGTGCATCTATTACAATGACAGGCCCACCTGTGCACTTGGTGAAAACGGCATGCCTATGAATAAGTGCATCTATTACGAGAGGCCCACCTGCACACATGGTGAAAACAGCATGCCTATGAATAAGTGCATCTATTACAATGACAGGCCCACCTGTGCACTTGGTGAAACGCATGCCTATGAATAAGTGCATCTATTACAATGACAGGCCCACCTGTGCACTTGGTGAAAACAGCATGCCTATGAATAAGTGCATCTATTACAATGAGAGGCCCACCTGCACACATGGTGAAAACAGCATGCCTATGAATAAGTGCATCTATTGCAATGAGAGGCCCACCTGCACACATGGTGAAAACAGCATGCCTATGAATAAGTGCATCTATTACAATGACAGGCCCACCTGTGCACTTGGTGAAAACGGCATGCCTATGAATAAGTGCATCTATTACAATGAGAGGCCCACCTGCACACATGGTGAAAACAGCATGCCTATGAATAAGTGCATCTATTACAATGACAGGCCCACCTGTGCACTTGGTGAAAGCGGCATGCCTATGAATAAGTGCATCTATTACAATGAGAGGCCCACCTGCACACATGGTGAAAACAGCATGCCTATGAATAAGTGCATCTATTACAATGACAGGCCCACCTGTGCACTTGGTGAAAACGGCATGCCTATGAATAAGTGCATCTATTACAATGACAGGCCCACTTGTGCACTTGGTGAAAACGGCATGCCTATGAATAAGTGCATCTATTGCAATGAGAGGCCCACCTGCACACATGGTGAAAACAGCATGCCTATGAATAAGTGCATCTATTGCAATGACAGGCCCACCTGTGCACTTGGTGAAAACAGCATGCCTATGAATAAGTGCATCTATTACAATGACAGGCCCACCTGTGCACTTGGTGAAAACGGCATGCCTATGAATAAGTGCATCTATTACAATGAGAGGCCCACCTGCACACATGGTGAAAACAGCATGCCTATGAATAAGTGCATCTATTACAATGACAGGCCCACCTGTGCACTTGGTGAAAACGGCATGCCTATGAATAAGTGCATCTATTACAATGACAGGCCCACCTGTGCACTTGGTGAAAACAGCATGCCTATGAATAAGTGCATCTATTACAATGAGAGGCCCACCTGCACACATGGTGAAAACAGCATGCCTATGAATAAGTGCATCTATTACAATGACAGGCCCACCTGTGCACTTGGTGAAAATGGCATGCCTATGAATAAGCGCATCTATTACAATGACAGGCCCACCTGTGCACTTGGTGAAAACAGCATGCCTATGAATAAGTGCATCTATTGCAATGAGAGGCCCACCTGCACACATGGTGAAAACAGCATGCCTATGAATAAGTGCATCTATTGCAATGACAGGCCCACCTGTGCACTTGGTGAAAACAGCATGCCTATGAATAAGTGCATCTATTGCAATGAGAGGCCCACCTGCACACATGGTGAAAACAGCATGCCTATGAATAAGTGCATCTATTACAATGACAGGCCCACCTGTGCACTTGGTGAAAACAGCATGCCTATGAATAAGTGCATCTATTACAATGACAGGCCCACCTGCACACATGGTGAAAACAGCATGCCTATGAATAAGTGCATCTATTACAATGACAGGCCCACCTGTGCACTTGGTGAAAACGGCATGCCTATGAATAAGTGCATCTATTACAATGAGAGGCCCACCTGCACACATGGTGAAAACAGCATGCCTATGAATAAGTGCATCTATTACAATGACAGGCCCACCTGTGCACTTTGTGAAAACGGCATGCCTATGAATAAGTGCATCTATTACAATGACAGGCCCACCTGTGCACTTGGTGAAAACAGCATGCCAATGAATAAGTGCATCTATTACAATGAGAGGCCCACCTGCACACATGGTGAAAACAGCATGCCTATGAATAAGTGCATCTATTGCAATGAGAGGCCCACCTGCGCACATGGTGAAAACAGCATGCCTATGAATAAGTGCATCTATTACAATGACAGGCCCACCTGTGCACTTGGTGAAAACGGCATGCCTATGAATAAGTGCATCTATTACAATGAGAGGCCCACCTGCACACATGGTGAAAACAGCATGCCTATGAATAAGTGCATCTATTACAATGACAGGCCCACCTGTGCACTTGGTGAAAACAGCATGCCTATGAATAAGTGGATCTATTACAATGAGAGGCCCACCTGCACACATGGTGAAAACAGCATGCCTATGAATAAGTGCATCTATTACAATGACAGGCCCACCTGTGCACTTGGTGAAAACGGCATGCCTATGAATAAGTGCATCTATTACAATGACAGGCCCACCTGTGCACTTGGTGAAAACGGCATGCATATGAATAAGTGCATCTATTGCAATGAGAGGCCCACCTGCACACATGGTGAAAACAGCATGCCTATGAATAAGTGCATCTATTGCAATGACAGGCCCACCTGTGCACTTGGTGAAAACAGCATGCCTATGAATAAGTGCATCTATTACAATGACAGGCCCACCTGTGCACTTGGTGAAAACGGCATGCCTATGAATAAGTGCATCTATTACAATGAGAGGCCCACCTGCACACATGGTGAAAACAGCATGCCTATGAATAAGTGCATCTATTACAATGACAGGCCCACCTGTGCACTTGGTGAAAACGGCATGCCTATGAATAAGTGCATCTATTACAATGACAGGCCCACCTGTGCACTTGGTGAAAACAGCATGCCTATGAATAAGTGCATCTATTACAATGAGAGGCCCACCTGCACACATGGTGAAAACAGCATGCCTATGAATACGTGCATCTATTACAATGACAGGCCCACCTGTGCACTTGGTGAAAACGGCATGCCTATGAATAAGTGCATCTATTACAATGACAGGCCCACCTGTGCACTTGGTGAAAACAGCATGCCTATGAATAAGTGCATCTATTGCAATGAGAGGCCCACCTGCACACATGGTGAAAACAGCATGCCTATGAATAAATGCATCTATTGCAATGACAGGCCCACCTGTGCACTTGGTGAAAACAGCATGCCTATGAATAAGTGCATCTATTGCAATGAGAGGCCCACCAGCACACATGGTGAAAACAGCATGCCTATGAATAAGTGCATCTATTACAATGACAGGCCCACCTGTGCACTTGGTGAAAACAGCATGCCTATGAATAAGTGCATCTATTACAATGAGAGGCCCACCTGCACACATGGTGAAAACAGCATGCCTATGAATAAGTGCATCTATTACAATGACAGGCCCACCTGCACACATGGTGAAAACAGCATGCCTATGAATAAGTGCATCTTTTACAATGAGAGGCCCACCTGCACACATGGTGAAAACAGCATGCCTATGAATAAGTGCATCTATTACAATGACAGGCCCACCTGCACACATGGTGAAAACAGCATGCCTATGAATAAGTGCATCTATTATAATGAGAGGCCCACCTGCACACATGGTGAAAACAGCATGCCTATGAATAAGTGCATCTATTACAATGACAGGCCCACCTGTGCACTTGGTGAAAACAGCATGCCTATGAATAAGTGCATCTATTACAATGAGAGGCCCACCTGCACACATGGTGAAAACAGCATGCCTATGAATAAGTGCATCTATTACAATGACAGGCCCACCTGCACACATGGTGAAAACAGCATGCCTATGAATACCTGCATATGCATCTATTACAAAGACAGGCCCACCTGCACACATAGGTTCATAGGTTGGTACTGGGCTATCTGCCCGAAGGCATATATTAGCCCAACCACGTTGTGCGGTATTCACCACCCCTTTAGTAGTTCCCTTCAAACATCTTGTACTTTTGTGCAGTGGGTTACAACAGCAAACACACAGGCACCCTCCTGTACAGTCTACTAAAACAGTGTCTCCACTATTTGTTGCCTGATGTTTTGCCATAATTTAAAATAGTATTTCTTTGAAACCTTCTTATCCTGTCAATGTCTCAGTATGTTGGACTCTGCTTTTTAGTAGATGACACAGTACAACGTATGACATCATTTGATTCAGGGTAGATGGAGAAGGTGTGTTTTTTTATTTTTTCTGGTTTAGTGTGACCTCAGAGTTATTATATGTAGGTAACAATCATCTTGTCAGGCTGTACACTTAGTAGATCCTCTGTGTCTCTGTCCTTAACAGCACCTCTTAACTAATGTCTCAGAATTAAACCAATCTCAGCTTCACCTCATCTATTATATCTTTCTTCTCCATTCCCTAAGTTGTTTACATCTAAACTTCTATTCCTCATGCTTAGGTTGTTTCTTATCTATTTCTAAACTTACCTTGTGTGTTCCAGTAATGTACACATTATCACTGTGCTGTTGTGTAAGTTATTAAAATCTTCTGAGTGCTTATGTTTACTCTGTTATTCTCATTTCACTGATTTAACATCTACATATACTCATTATCAGAATGACTATAACCTGTCAACTGAAAAACTGCACTTTATCTGCAGTTTTATCATGGAGCTTTTCTCTCTCTGGGACTCCACTGAAAAGGGCTACTTATTCAGTAGGACTATTCCGATCAGCAGAGAGAAAGAAAGAAAGAGGTCAGAGGTTATGCAGGAAAACTGCTGAGAACAGACACCATGCAAAACCAGTCGCTTTATAATTATTATTTATTTATTTTTTGCATTGTGTTATGCCGGCTTTTTGTGATTTGCATGTTCCATTTATGATGTTTTCGACCATGACTAAGGGAGATGTCATATTTCATAATGGTTACAGTAACAACATACCTTCAGGCATCTACTTGTTCAGGTAGCAAGGCAGCATGTCTATAAATATGCGTTTGTAGAATGTACTAAAGTAGCATACCTTCATGCACTAACTATTCTTATAACTATAAATTCATATGGACCCATGTCTACAGTGTACTGTAACTACATGCCTGTGGGTTCCCACTACTGCAGTGTATTATGACAACATGCCTATGGACACTGACCTGTATAGTATATTAACCTATACAATATATTACACCTATGAACACTTACTTGTACAGTGTACTACAAAAGCATGCCTCTGGGTACCTACCTGTCAGTGCATTATAACAGCATATCTACGAATAGCCATCTGCATAATGTATTGCAACATGTCTGCAAGCAACCAGAGTTTATTAAGGCAGCATATCTATAGACTGCCCACTTATTCAATGTTTTGCCTCAGCATCCTGTGAGCACTTACCTGTACAGTTTATATCAACAACACTCATGTAGATGGTCGAACATGCACACAGCACATCTCCTTCATTGCCTAAGTTGTTTACATCTAAACTTCTATTCCTCCTACCTATGTATACCTACCAACAGCCATATGTGCAGAAATACAGGTGTTGTAACAGTGTTTAACCTCATACCTGTTTATGCCTAGCAACAGCCAGCTGTACAGAAATACAGGTGTTGTAAAGGTATTTAACCTCCTACCTGTGTATGCCTAACAACAGCCATATGCACAGAAATACAGGTGTTGTGAAGGTGTTTAACCTCATACCTGTGTATGCCTACCAACAGTCATCTGTACAGAAATACAGGTGTTGTAAAGGTGTGTCACCTCCTACCTGTGTATGCCTACCAACAGTCATCTGTACAGAAATACAGGTGTTGTAAAGGTGTGTAACCTCCTACCTGTGTATGCCTAACAACAGCCATATGCACAGAAATACAGGTGTTGTAAAGGTGTTTAATATTTTGTTTCATTAAACACACAAACTGTAACTTGACAAGTTGCTAAAACACATAAATTAGGGCTGCTGAGTCTCAGAAATCTGACAGAAAATTGTTATACTTTTTTGCTATTTCCATTTGTACACAAGCTCTCAGACACTTTAGTCTGTCCATTCTCCTTAAAAATAAAATCCCTAGCTGAATTCAGTTGTGTGGGAAATCTGCACCCCTTACAAATGAAATTGACAAAATCGTGCAATGGTTATAGAACAGCTAATGGATGACTTAAAAAGCTAGTGTAGTTAATGAGCAGCAAACAAATCTAACTGCATAACCAGGTCACTGTGTATTCTAGACCATCACTCATAGCCAGGTCACTGTGTATTCTAGACCATCACTCATAACCAGGTCACTGTGTATTCTAGACCATCACTCATAACCAGGTCACTGTGTATTCTAGACCATCACCCATAACCAGGTCACCGTGTATTCTAGACCATCACTCATAACCAGGTCACTGTGTATTCTAGACCATCACTCATAACCAGGTCACTGTGTATTCTAGACCATCACTCATAACCAGGTCACTGTGTATTCTGGACCATCACTCATAACCAGGTCACTGTGTATTCTGGACCATCACCCATAACCAGGTCACTGTGTATTCTAGACCATCACTCATAACCAGGTCACTGTGTATTCTAGACCATCACTCATAACCAGGTCACTGTGTATTCTAGACCATCACCCATAACCAAGTCACTGTGTATTCTAGACCATCACTCATAACCAGGTCACTGTGCATTCTAGACCATTATATATGGACAATCCAGTGTTCTCCATTATGGCTGACATTATAACAGCATGTCTGCTGACACACCACACACCTGTACAGTGTATTACAGTGTACTTGTGTCTTTATCCAACCACTCATCTGAAAACCTTAAACGGTATAGTCTTAAAATGTAAAGTATTTGCAACAACCTCTCACAACTTCATGCCCAGGTTCTTCATCACACATCAGATATCCTGAAATTAAATGAAACGTGGTGAAACATTCTATTTCCAATGTAAAGATATTACCATCAGGTGATAATATCCTGAGATTAAACTACCTAACCAAAAGAGGTGGTGGCACTGCCATCCTATATTCATATAACCTCAGAATGCCCTTGTGATGATGTGAGGTATTGCCAGCTATGCCAGGAGAAGTAGGACAGTGGATATGTAACATATGTCAGTATAGCTGGAGTTTTGTAAAGAATTATATGTCATTTGAATATCAAACTGATTTGTACAGATGTTTGTGTTAAAAAATGAATTTGTAAAGCTGCTTATGTTAAAAATGTACCAACAGTGTGTCCTGCTGGGCAGAAAAAGAAATACACTTGTATGTCACACTGTATTATAACAATTGAAATTAACATTTAACAGAGGATACTGGAAGAGAAGAGGATAAATTACTTAATCTAGGCCATAAAGATTGTATCTTACAATTCTGATTGCAGCAAGAGATGAAATGTCTGGGCCACAGAATGGTTTATTCGCTCCTGCAGGAAGACTGGAAATGTTTTATTGTTTTATGACTTCCAGAAGCTGCAACAGATCTTAGCAAAGCTCTGTGTGTGTATTATTGACACATATGTGCAAGATTCTGGGTCAGTTTCTAGCCAAGGGATTAGTATGGGAACCAGAAGTCATATGATCAGATGTGTGTGATGTCATTCTGTAATCCAGGGCAAAAATGATGTTTTAATACTAGACAAGACTGAACTCCTCTTCAAAGTATGGATTTTGTCCATCTCATAGTGCAGATATTGCACTATCTTTCTTAAATATCATTCACTCCCATAGAAATAACCACACATTAGAATCCACAGTCTACTGACACTTACCACAAACTCAGCCAAATCTCACACACACACACACACACACACACACACACACACACACACACACACACACACACACACACATACAATACAGAGAAAGCCCTCTGCTTAGCAATGCTCATATCTTGGCCTT
Organism: Protopterus annectens; assembly: GCF_019279795.1. Classification (NCBI taxonomy): domain Eukaryota; kingdom Metazoa; phylum Chordata; order Ceratodontiformes; family Protopteridae; genus Protopterus; species Protopterus annectens. Next base: position 574,758,237 of record NC_056730.1, on the reverse strand, counting down.
TCCTGCTTCTCTTTCTTTTGGTTTACTTCTTACCTTTCAAACATAATTCAACATTTTAAATTGTGACAAGTTACTTCCTCTCTTTTCCATATACCTGTAAAAGTCCTACAAGGTTCCATCCTAAGCCCTTTACTCTTTTAACATCTTTCTCAATAACCTCCCATTATACTCTGATGTTTTCTACATTATTTTAAATGCTGATGACTCCACCATCATCTGAGCAGCCCAGACAATCACAGAGCAATCAGTTACTCAATTATCCTTCTCAGGCATTGAAAATTGGTTTAAGGAAGTGAATCTTGTCCTTAATGGCTAAAAACAAAACTAATGCTAAGCTCCCAAACCAATTAAATTACCACAAATAATGTCAGCTTTGAGTCTTTAAATGGGACTGCTGCTGAAATTGTCACTCACACCAAACTCCTTGGACTTATCATTGTCAATAAATTGAAATTTGACCATCAGATGCAACATGTGACTGAAAACCAAACACTGAGGCCAGTCTGTAGAGCCAGTGCCTACTTTACTGATTACACCAGGAAATGCATAGCATTTGCTCTATGGCTGCCAACCCTGTCATGTGCATCATTCACCTTCACTAACTTACAGTCAACCCAACCTTCTAACCGAGATCAATTTTAACATAACATCACCAAATGTGCTACTAACTCGTCTTCTCAAACCCACCAGACAACTTAACTGGCTAGAGTTCATTAACTTCCTTAAAGTCAACCAAGTAAATTTCCTTTTAAAATTTCCAGCAAACAACCAACATCCCCTTCTTATAGCCACTGCATATGTACCGCCACCATCCACGCTGCCAAAATTCAATCCCCTCCTCCAACAAATATATGCCAGAGCTCCTCAAAACTGCAACCCAATCATTCTTGGAGACTTCAATCTTAATTATTTAGGACCAAAAGCCATTGATATGTCAGACCTCCTAGCCATCTTAAGTCTTACCCAAATCAATGTTGATGCCACTAGACCAAATCTTCAATCCAGCAGGTACACTTTACCAAATATTGCAATAACTAATAATCCTACAATAATATCTAACCTCACTATACATGCACTCTCTTTCAGTGATCACTGTCCCATAACGTTCTCATTAAATAATCTAACATTATGATATAAACACAAACTTATCACCTTCAGACTCAAAACAATTCAGAATATCACAAATCTTCTTGCCACCCTTGACTAGTTTCTCTTACTTGCCATAAAAGACCCCAGTGTAGCAGTAGCAGCTAACAAGATTACCAATACCGCAATACCCTACTGCACTTACAAAACAAATGTTATCCCTTAGTGCAAAGGTGACTGACCTCATAAACATGACTGGGTATCTAATAAACGCAAACATCTCCTCAAATTATGTGGTGAAGCATAAAACAATTGGAAATGCATCCCCCTCCCTCCACAGATTCCCAAGCCAAATATAATTCTCTAACCTATACAGTTTCCCACAACTAATTAATAACCGCACATATTATATATAGCAAGACATCAAATTCAGTATTAGACTGGATCTTAATACCTGACCCAAGCAAATACTCCACCACAGCTACAATGTCAGACTCTGTCAGTGATCACCTCCCAATCTATATGACTAGACATCTCATGCATCCAGTTAAACAGCATAGTTATAAATAACACATAACTTTTCACGTTTAACCCAGGAATGTCCATTACTTAACTATCATCTATTAACCAGAACATCTTAAAAATCCTCCCCTTAGACAATGCTGTAATTTAATTCAGTACAACTTTTCTAAATATCCTACATAGCCGTGCACCTTCCGGAAGGAAGAGACTGAAAACAAATAATGGAATTTGGCTCTCCAGAAAGAGTAGGATGGTAATGCAGGACAGAGACAAAATGAAAAGAATATTAAGAATATAACACCGTAATATCTTGAAAACTTCAAAACGCTTTGCATTTGGACTAAAAAGTAAATAAATGAAGGCACAAATATACTGCAATAACTTTCTTAACAATACTAAACACAATCCTAAAAAAATTTGGACATCCATTAAAGAACTCTTACATCCCGTCCAAAAAATTCACTCCAAACCCCAGCTGCAATACAGTTCAACTCTTATTTAATAGATAGTATAGCATCTCTAACTAAGGATTCCTCAACATCGAATCCCAGCCCTTCCCAATAGCCACATATCACCACATCTGCTTTCACTTTCAAACCTGTACCCACATCCTATGTAAAACTACTGTTATACAAACTTAAACCATGCTCTTCTTCAGTTGATGAACTTCTAAGCAAGTACCTAAAAATAACAGCCAATAACATTGCCTATCATGTCTCATTCCTTATAAAGAGGTCTGTCCAAAATTCCCACATTCCCTCCCTCTGGAAAAAGTCACACATTGTCCCTCTGCACAAAGGAGGAAAGTCAACAGACATTAATAACTTTAGACCTATAGTAATCTTATCTCCTCTCACCCATGTATTCAAAAACAATTGCTAGACTATCTCTTGCAGGAAGACCTCCTATCCCCTACACAATATGGATTCTTTTCTTCCCAGAGTACGAGCACTGCCCTTCTAACCTATATGGACACTGTTAATAAAACTACAGATAATGGCAAACTAGTCTCTCCCTTATTTCTAGACTTGTCTAAAACGTTCGACACAGTTTTTCACAGCAAACTCTGACTTCAAATGTCCTCACTGGATCTTTCACAGCCCACCCGTCTACGGTTCAAAAGCTACCAGTCCAATAGGTATCAGTCAGTAAAATGACACTCCATGCTCTCTCCTTACCTCCCAGTCATCATCGTTGTACCACAAGCCTGTATCTGTGTTCCCTTCTCTTTTACATTTTCACCAACACCCTCTATACTTCCACACAACATGCCACCTTAACACAATACACTAATGATTCCACTTTCATTTGTACATCTGACAATATTGTATACCTCCCAAAAATTACTTAGGAAGCTTTAACAGCCACTAAAATATGGCTACATAACTCGCAGCTCATGCTCAACTCAAAAAAGATCAAACTACTACTTTTTCCCCAAATCCCTCTCTCATGAAAAAAAAAAAAAAAACAAAACTTAAAGTGCTCTCTCTTGATATTACAACCATTGAAGTTGCTTCTCATAGCAAACTATTAGGGGTGACAGTGGATGATAATCTCATCGATAACTAGGGATGCTTTACAGAGTCAAAAACTTTCTTACAGATGCAATTAAAACAACACTTGCCACTACTTATCTCCTCCCCACTTTTCCTTATGGTGCTGCCATCCTTACTAACCTCCTGGCATAACAAAAACTAAAACTTGAACAATGTTATAACAAAGTTGCTAAATTTGCAGCACATACTTTCAGAACCACCACTGAATAGAACTGAAAAGCCTCAAATGGTTAGAACTTCTACATCAACTAACATTCTACACAACTTCTTACCAGCTATAAAATTATCCAGCATCCATCTGCCTGTCCAGCACTAAAAACATTCTACACAACAATATTCCCAGTCGGTCATTGTGATCCAGTGACCAAAATCTCCTCTCTGTCTACAAACCTATCAAATCTGCTGGGCATTGTCTGCACTTGTACAAGGTTGCTAAGACCTGGAACTCCTTACCTGTATCCATCAGGTCTATACCCTACCTCCCATCTTTCAAAACCACTCTGAAAGATTTCCTAGTAGAAATCTGTCTCTGTTCTTGCTCAAAACTGGGATAAGCTATATCTCTAAATGTGATCAAATACCTTTTCATTCCTTACACTTCCTTGCTCTCCCTTTTTTGCTTACTCCTTACTGCTAATTCTCTTCCCTTACTTTGTCTAAATATACCATAAGCCTGTTTTCCCCCTTTATTTTATTTATTTATTTATCACAGTTGGATGACTACCATAGTCCACTGGGCCTGGAAGAGCCCGTTTTGAGTGGAGGCCCAGGGAGAAAAGCTCCACATAATATAAACAATTTTACAATAGTTATACAAAAGTAAATAAAGTAGTAGAACAGTGACAAATACAGAGATAATATACAAGTTGTTAAAAAAAGTCATAACATTTCTAATCCTAGGCAATGATTTACAAATCATTATCTTCATATTGCAATTCCTGTTTGTGTTAGACAAACTTAACTTTAATTTCTCTGAAAAACTGTCTAAAATTTCTCTAAATATTAAATGATTATCATATACCTTGTATCAATTCTTAACAAATGTTTTTATATTATGTCTAATTTGTTACAATTATTTAACCTGCAGATGCTTTTTTTATTACCGAAGACTGTGTAATTATTGTTCTTAAAATGTTTTGTAATAATTTGGAGCTTTTCTTCCTGGGCCTCTGCTGAAAATGGGCTTCTACCCAGTCAGACTTTCCTGGTAATCAAAAGTCAGTAAATAAAAAAATAAATGTAAATAAATAAAAACTTAATTTCTTTCAACATATTATTTCTTACTCTCTCCCCTGTGTGAACATTCTTTTGCAGCCCATTTATAACTTTATACTCATCTGAACCACAATGCCCTGATCATCGTTCTAGAACATAATCAATGGAACCTCACTTTTCTCTGTTAAATATTGTTTCTCTCTCTATTTCAGCTCTGTTTTATATATATATATATACATACATATATATATATATATATATATATGTATACATAATTTAAAAGATTTTGATTGTATTTCATGCATTGGGGATTACCTCCCTGGGCCTCCTCTGAAAAGAGGTCTTTGTATCCAGCCAGACTTCCCTGGTCAACAAATGTAAAATAAAATAACTAGATATCCTTCAAGGTATATCCCTAATAATACTGCATACCTATAGTTCTGTAAATATATAGCATTATTTATTTTACCTGTAAATTTTATTGATATTTAAATATTTTAATTTCCACTATTTTTCCTTGTTAAGTATGCTCAGTTTAACTCACAACGTTTTGTTACAAATCTTGGAACTTTCCTTCCTGAGCCTCCACTGAAAAGAAGCACTTGCTCTGTCAGTTTTTTATGAGAAACAAATGTAAATAAATAATAAATAAACTACATGTTTTAAAGTACCAATTTGTTCATCAATTTACAGCAGCATCCATTCAGACACCCACCTGTACAATTACTACAGCAGCAGGCCTAAACACAGACACACTTACCAGTGCAGGTGCCACAGTATCATCCCTGTAGACACCAACCTGGGCAGGTATCACAGCAGCATCTATACAGACACCTACTGTACCTATGCATGTATCACAGCAACATCCCTACAGACATTCACCTGTGCAGGTATCACAGCAGCATGTTGGAGAACACGCACCTGTGAAAATATCACAGCAGCAGGTCCAGACACCCTCCTGTACAAGTACCACAACAGAATCTCTACAGACACCCTCTTGTGCAGGTAACATAACAGAATCTCTACAGACACCCTCTTGTACAGGTATCATAACAGAATCTCTACAGACACCCTCCTGTGCAGGTACCACAAGAGAATCTCTACAGACACCCTTCTGAGCAGGTATTACTACAAAATGCCTACTGACACCCATTTATGCAGTATTGTAGTAACATGCATACAGATACCCAGCTGTTCACATGCCATAACAGCAAGTCTACATACAGCAAACTATACAGTCTATTGCAACACAATGGATCTTGGTACCCATATTTACTGTGTATTACACAAGAATCATACAGGTACATGCCAATACCATGGCCTAGCCATGGGGGACCCCACATCTACAAAATGAACTACAGCAGCATAACTAGAGGTATGCAGCTGTTTGACGTATTGCAAGAACACGATTACAAACACTTACCTGAGGAGGGTATCAGCAGCCTGCATACAGGCACCAACTCTGAAATATGCAAAACAGAATATCTAATGGCACTCACGTGTGCATGTGTTGCTTGCTTACATGTGCCTGCACACACCCATCTGTACAATGTGCTAAAGTAGGATGCAGATTGGCACCCTCTTGTATGGTGTACGACAACAGTGCACCAGTCAACACATTCTTACACTTTATCATTGTAACACCAATGCATTCTTATACTGTATCATTATAACATCAATACATTCTTATACTGTATCATTATAACATCAACACAATCTTATACTCTATTATTATTACATCAACACATTCTTATACTTATCATTGTAACATCAACACAATCTTATACTCTATCATTATAACATCAACACATTCTTATACTGTATCATTATAACATCAACACATTCTTATACTGTATGATTATAACATCAGCACATTCTTATACTGTATCATTGTAACAATACATTTGTATACTTTATTATTATTAAATCAACACATTCTTATGCTGTATCATTACAACATAACATCAACACATTCTTATACTGTATCATTACAACATAACATCAACACATTCTTATTCTGTATCATTGTAACATCAAACAATTCTTATATTGTATCATTGTAACATCAACACATTCTTATACTGTATCATTGTAACATCAGCACATTCTTATCCTGTATCATTGTAGCATCAACACATTCTTACACTGTATCACTGTAACATCAACACACTCTTATACTCGATCATTGCAATGTCAACACATTCGTATACTGTATTATTATAACATCAACACATTCTTATACTGTATCATTGTAACATCAACACACTATTATACTCTCTCATTGTAACATCAACACATTCCTATACTGTATCATTGTAACATCAACACATTCTTATCCTGTATCATTGTAGCATCAACACATTCTTACACTGTATCATTGTAACATCAACACACTCTTATACTCTATCATTGCGATGTCAACACATTCGTATACTTTATTATTATAACATCAACACATTCTTATACTGTATCATTGTAACATCAACACACTATTATACTACCTAATTGTAACATCAACACATTCTTATACTGTATTATTGTCACTTCAACACATTCTTATACTGTATCATTATAAGATCAACACATTCTTATACTGTATCAATGTAACATCAACACATTCTTATACTGTATCATTGTCACTTCAACACATTCTTATACTGTATCATTATAACATCAACACATTTTTATACTTTATCATTGTAACGTCAACACATTCTTATACTGTATTATTATTACATCAACAAATTCCTATACTGTATCATTATAACATTAACATATTCTTATACTGTATCATTACAGCATAACATCAGCACATTCTTATACTGTATCATTATCACATCAAAACAACCTTATACTGTATCATTGTAACATCAACACATTCTTATACTGTATCATTATAACCTCAACACATTCATATACTGTATCATTATAACAACAACACATTCTTATATACTGTATCATTGTAACAGCAACACATTCTTAAACTGTCATTATAACATCAACACAACCTTATACTGTATCATTGTAACATCAACACATTCTTATTCTGTATCATTATAACCTCAACACATTCATATACTGTATCATTATAACAACAACACATTCTTATATACTGTATCATTGTAACAGCAACACATTCTTAAACTGTCATTATAACATCAACACAACTTTATACTGTATCATTATAACCTCAACACATTCATATACTGTATCATTATAACAACAACACATTCTTATATACTGTATCATTGTAACAGCAACACATTCTTAAACTGTCATTATAACATCAACACAACCTTATACTGTATCATTGTTACATCAAAACATTCTTATACTGTATCATTATAACATTAACACACTCTTATACTGTATCATTATAGCATCAACACATTTTTATACTCTATTATTATTATTACATCAACACATTCCTATGCTGTATCATTAAAAACATTAACACATTCTTATACTGTATCATTACACCATAGCATGCACACATTCTTATACTGTATCATTATCACATCAACACATCCTTATACTCTATTAATATAACATCAACACATTCTTATACTGTATAGTTATAACATCAACACATTCTTATACTGTATCATTGTAAAATCAACACATTCTTATACTGTGTCATTATAAAATCACCATGTTCTTATACTGTTTTATTACTACATCAGCACTATCTTATACTGTATCATTGTAACATCAACACATTCTTATACTATATTATTATAACATCAACACGTTCTTATACTGTATTATTATTACATCAACACATTCTTATATTGTATCATTTTCACATCAACACATTCTTATACTGTATCATAATAACATCAACACATTCGTATACTGTATCATTGTAACATCAACACATTCTTGTACTGTATCATTATAACATTTTTATTTATTATTTTATTTATTTTACATTTGTTGACCGGGCTAGTCCAACTGGATACATGTCCATTTTCAGTATAGGCTCGGGGAGATAAGCTCCAAAATTAAGCTACTAAAACAGTACAGCAAAACTAAAAATTATTTGAAATACATTGTTGATGGAGATTTACATTGTTGTTGTTGTGTCTTTCGGCTTATCCCGGTTAGGGGTCACCACAGCGGAACTCCGGTCCACTAATGTTTGGTAGTGGATTTTTATGTGCCAAGTTACCAGCCCTGATGCACAACCTTCAACGAAGGCATGTCCATTCACGTATGCCTCCACACAGAAGACGCTCTAGCTGAGAATTGAACGGGACAACGTCTTGCTGTGAGGCAACAATGCTACCGCAGCACCACTACCGCAGGTTGATGGAGATTTATCCAAAGGCTAAATTTAAAGCAACTGACTACAGAGTTTAACAAAAACAATACAGTACTATTTACATGGTAAAGGGTTAGACATCCATCATAAAGTAGGTTGGGAAAGAAGTAAGGATTTGAATAAAAGTATTACAGTTGATTAATAAAGTATATCTCTAAGATAATAAAAAGTTTGCATATATACACCTAAACAAATAATACTTGCAAAGTAAAAAGACTGCTACTCTATATACAAGGTGGAGCAGTAGTGCTCACAGCTAGATGAGTGTTACAAAGTACATACTCAAATGGTAGTTCCCTGAGAAAAACTAGACTTAAAATTGGGAAAAAAGTGGAGGATTAGTAATCCTACATTAAGGGGAATGGGAGAGAGGTAAACAGTAACAATATACTGGGTGAGTGTTAGTTCTTATACTGTATCATTGTAACATCAATACATTCTTATACTGTATCATTATAACAACAACAACACATCCTTATACTGTATTATTGTAACATCAACCCATTCTTCAACTGTTATTAAAACATCAACACATTTTTATACTGTATCATTATAACATCAACACATTCTCATACTGCATCATTGTAACATAAACACATTCTTCTACCGTGTCATTATAACATCAACACATTACTATACTGTATCATTGTAACAACACATTCTTATACTGTTTCATTACTTCATAACATCAACATATTCTTATACTGTATCATTATCACATCAACACATCTTTATACTATATTAATATAACCTCAACACATTCTTATACAGTATCATTGTAACATCAACACATTCTTATACTGTATCATTGTAACATTACCACATTGTTATACTGTTTCATTATTACAGGAACACATTCTTATACTGTATAATTGCAACATAACATAAACAAATTCTTATACTGTATTATTATTATTATTACATAAATACATTCTTATACTGTATCGTGATAACATCAACACATTCTTATACAGTATCATTATAACATCAACACATTCTTATACTGTATCGTGATAACATCAACACATTCTTATACTGTATCATTATCACATCAACACTTCCTTAAACTGTATTAATATAACATCAACACATTCTTATACAGTATCATTATAACATCAACGCATTCTTATACTGTATCATTATAGCATTTACACATTTTTATAGTGTAATATTATTACATCAACACATTCCAGTACTGTATCATTATAACATTAACACATTCTTATACTGTAACATTGTAACATCATCACATTCATATCCTGTATTAATACATCAACACATTCTTATACTGTATCATTATAACATTAACATATTCTTATACTGTAACATTGTAACATCAACACATTATTATACTGTATCAATACAACATCAACACATTCTTATACTGTATCATTATCACATCAGCACTTCCTTAAACTGTATTAATATAACATCAACACATTATTATACCATGTCATTGTAACATCAGCACATTCTTATACTGTGTCCTTAAAATATCAACACATTCCTATACTGTATCATTGTAACATTAACATATTCTTATACTGTATCATTACAACATAACATCAACACATTCTTATACTGTATCATTACAACATAACATCAACACATTCATATACTGTATTAATACATCAACACATTCTTATACTGTATCATTATAACATCAACATATTCTTATACTGCATTATTGTAACATCAACATATTCTTATACTGTATTATTATTACATCAAAACATTCTTATACTGTGTCATTATAACATCAATACATTCTTATACTGTATCATTATCACATCAACACTTCCTTAAACTGCATTAATATAACATCAACACATTCTTATACCATGTCATTGTAACATCAACACATTCTTATACTGTGTCATTAAAATATCAACACATTCCTACACTGTATCATTGTAACATTAACATATTGTATCATTACAACATAACATCAACACATTCTTATACAGTATCATTATCACATCAACACATCCTTATACAGTATTATTATTACATCAACACATTCTTATACCATATCATTATAACATCAACACATTATTATACTGTATCATTGCAACATCAACACATTTTTATACTGTGTCATTTTTATACATCAACACATTTTTATACTGTATCATTGTAACATCAACACATTCTTATACTGTGTCATTATAACATCAACACATTCTTATACAGTATCATTATAACATTAACACATTCTTATTCTGTATCATTATAGCATTGACACATTTTATACTGCATTATTATTACATCAACACATTCCTATACTGTATCATTATAACATTAACAAATTCTTACACTGTATCATAACAACAAAACATCCACACATTCTTATACTGTATCATTATAACATCAGTACATCCTTAAACTCTATTAATATAGCATCAACACATTCTTATACTGTATCGCTATAACATAAACACATTCTTATTCTGTATCATTGTAATATCAACGCATTCATATACTGTATTAATACAACGTCAACACATTTCTATACTGTATCATTATAACATCAACATATTCTTATACTGTAGCATTGTAATATCAACACATTCCTACACAATATCATTATAACATCATAACATTCTTATACTGTATCATTGTAGCATCAACACATTCTTATACTGTATTATTATTATTACACAAACACATTTTTATACTGTATCATTATAACATCAACATATTCTTATACTGTAGCATTGTAACATCAACACATTCCTACACAGTATCATTATAACATCATAACATTCTTATACTGTATCATTGTAGCATCAACACATTCTTATACTGTATTATTATTAGATCAAAACATTCTTATGCGGTGCCATTATAACATCAATACATTCTTATAATCTTTCATTATTACACCAACACATTTTTATACTGTATCATCACCATATAACATAAACACATTCTTACACTGTATCATTATTACATTACATTCTTAAACTGTATCATTGTAACATCAACACATTCTTATACTGTATCATTGTAACATCAATACATTATTATACTGTATTATTATTATTACATCAACACATTATTATACTGTATCATTGTAAAATGAACATATTCTTATATTGCATCACTGTAACATCAACACATTCTAATACTGTGTCATTATGACATCAACACATTCTTATACTGCATGATTGTAACATCAACACATTCTTATATAGTATCATTATAACATCAACACATTCTTATACTGTATAATTACAACATAACATAAAAACATTCTTATACTGTATTATTATTACACCAACACATTCTTATACTGTATCATTATCACATCAACACATCCTTAAACTGTATTAATATAACATCAACACATTCTTATACCACGTCATTATAACATCAACACATTCCTGTACTGTATGATTTTAACATCAACACATTCTTATACTGTATTATAGTAGCATCAACACATTCTTACACAGTATCATTGTGACATCAACACATTGTTATACTGCCTCATTGTAACATCAACAAATTCTTATACAGTATCATTATAACATCAACACATTTTTATCCTATATTATTACATTAACACATTCCTATACTGCATCATTAGAACATTAAGAAATTCTTATACTGTATCATAACAACAAAACATCCACACATTCTTATACTGTATCATTATCACATCAGTACATCCTTATACTCTAATAATATAGCATCGACACATTTTATACTGTATCACTATAACATAAACAGATTCTTATTCTGCATCATTGTAAAATCAACACATTCACATACTGTATTAATACATCAACACATTCTTACACTGTATCATTATAACATCAACACATTCTTATACTGTATCATTGTAAAATCAACACATTTACATACTGTATTAATACATCAACACATTCTTACACTGTATCATTATTACACTACATTCTTAAACTGTATCGTTGTAACATCAACACATTCTTATACTGTATCATTGTAACATCAACACATTCTTATACTGTATCATTGTCACTTCAACACATGCTTATACTGTATCATTATTACATAAATGCATTCTTATACAGTATGATTATAACATCAACACATTCTTATACTGTATCATTATAGCATTGACACATTTTATAGTGTATAATTATTACATCAACACATTCCTATATTGTATCATTATAACATTAACACATTCTTATACTGTATCAATATTACATTACATTCTTAAACTGTATCATTGTAACATCAGCACATTCTTATATTGTATTATAATTATTACATCAACACGTTATTATACTGTATCATTGTAACATGAACATATTCTTATATTGCATTATTGTAACATCAGCACATTCTTGTATCACTGTAACATCAACACATTCTTATACTGTGTCATTATAACATCAACACATTCTTATACTGCATGATTGTAACATCAACACATTCGAATACTGTGTCATCATAACATCAAAACATTCTTATACTGCATGATTGTAATATCAACACATTCATATACTGTTTCATCATAACATCAAAACATTCTTATACTGCATCATTGTAATATCAACACATTCTTCTACTGTGTCATTATAACATCAACACATTATTATACTGTATCATTGTAACAACAACACGTTCTTATACTGTATCATTACAAAATAACATAATCACATTCTTATACTTTATCATTATCACATCAACACATCCTTATACTGCAGTAATATAACATCAGCACATTCTTATACCATATCATTGTAACATCAGCACATTCTTATACTGCACCATTGTAACATCAACACTTTCTTCTACTGTCATTATAACATCAACACATTTTATACATTATCATTATAACATCAATACATTCTTATACTGCATCATTGTAACATAAACACATTCTTCTACTTTGTCATTGTAACATTAACACATTTTATACTGTATCATTGTAACATCAACATATTATTGTATTGTAACATTGTAACATCAACACATTCTTATACTGTATCATTGTATCATCAATACATTCTTATACAGTACCATTTAACATCACCACATTCTTCTTCTGTGTCATATAAAATCAACACATTATTTTACTGTATCATTGTAACATCAACAAATTTATATACTGTATCATTGTAACATCAACACATTCTTATACTGTATCATTGTAACATCAACACATTCTTATACTGTATCATTGTAACATCAACACATTCTTATACTGTATCATTATAACATCAACACATTCTTATACTGCATCATTGTAACATAAACACATTCTTATACTGTATCATTGTAACATCAACACATTCTTCTTCCACGTCATTATAAAATCAACACATTCTTATATTGTATCATTCTAACAGCAACATATTCTTCTTCTGTGTCATTATAAAATCAACATATTCTTATACTGTATCATTATAACATCAACACATTCTTCTCCTGTGTCATTATAACATCAACACATTATTATACTGTGTCATTATAACATCAACACATTCTTATACTGCATCATTGTAATATCAACACATTCTTCGTCTGTGTCATTATAAAATCAACACATTCTTATATTGTATCATTATCACATCAGTACATCCTTATACTCTAATAATATAGCATCGACACATTTTATACTGTATCACTATAACATAAACAGATTCTTATTCTGCATCATTGTAAAATCAACACATTCACATACTGTATTAATACATCAACACATTCTTACACTGTATCATTATAACATCAACACATTCTTATACTGTATCATTGTAAAATCAACACATTTACATACTGTATTAATACATCAACACATTCTTACACTGTATCATTATTACACTACATTCTTAAACTGTATCGTTGTAACATCAACACATTCTTATACTGTATCATTGTAACATCAACACATTCTTATACTGTATCATTGTCACTTCAACACATGCTTATACTGTATCATTATTACATAAATGCATTCTTATACAGTATGATTATAACATCAACACATTCTTATACTGTATCATTATAGCATTGACACATTTTATAGTGTATAATTATTACATCAACACATTCCTATATTGTATCATTATAACATTAACACATTCTTATACTGTATCAATATTACATTACATTCTTAAACTGTATCATTGTAACATCAGCACATTCTTATATTGTATTATAATTATTACATCAACACGTTATTATACTGTATCATTGTAACATGAACATATTCTTATATTGCATTATTGTAACATCAGCACATTCTTGTATCACTGTAACATCAACACATTCTTATACTGTGTCATTATAACATCAACACATTCTTATACTGCATGATTGTAACATCAACACATTCAATACTGTGTCATCATAACATCAAAACATTCTTATACTGCATGATTGTAATATCAACACATTCATATACTGTTTCATCATAACATCAAAACATTCTTATACTGCATCATTGTAATATCAACACATTCTTCTACTGTGTCATTATAACATCAACACATTATTATACTGTATCATTGTAACAACAACACGTTCTTATACTGTATCATTACAAAATAACATAATCACATTCTTATACTTTATCATTATCACATCAACACATCCTTATACTGCAGTAATATAACATCAGCACATTCTTATACCATATCATTGTAACATCAGCACATTCTTATACTGCACCATTGTAACATCAACACTTTCTTCTACTGTCATTATAACATCAACACATTTTATACATTATCATTATAACATCAATACATTCTTATACTGCATCATTGTAACATAAACACATTCTTCTACTTTGTCATTGTAACATTAACACATTTTTATACTGTATCATTGTAACATCAACATATTATTGTATTGTAACATTGTAACATCAACACATTCTTATACTGTATCATTGTATCATCAATACATTCTTATACAGTACCATTTAACATCACCACATTCTTCTTCTGTGTCATATAAAATCAACACATTATTTTACTGTATCATTGTAACATCAACAAATTTATATACTGTATCATTGTAACATCAACACATTCTTATACTGTATCATTGTAACATCAACACATTCTTATACTGTATCATTGTAACATCAACACATTCTTATACTGTATCATTATAACATCAACACATTCTTATACTGCATCATTGTAACATAAACACATTCTTATACTGTATCATTGTAACATCAACACATTCTTCTTCCACGTCATTATAAAATCAACACATTCTTATATTGTATCATTCTAACAGCAACATATTCTTCTTCTGTGTCATTATAAAATCAACATATTCTTATACTGTATCATTATAACATCAACACATTCTTCTCCTGTGTCATTATAACATCAACACATTATTATACTGTGTCATTATAACATCAACACATTCTTATACTGCATCATTGTAATATCAACACATTCTTCGTCTGTGTCATTATAAAATCAACACATTCTTATATTGTATCATTCTAACAGCAACACATTCTTATTCTGTGTCATTATAAAATCAACATATTCTTATACTGTATCATTATAACATCAACACATTCTTCTACTGTGTCATTATAACATCAACACATTATTATACTGTGTCATTATAACATCAACACATTATTATACTGTATCATTGTAACAACACATTGCTATACTGTATCATTACAACATAACATCAACACATTCTTATACTGTATCATTATCACATCAACACATCCTTATACTGTATTAATATAACATCAACACATTCTTACACTGTATCATTGTGACATCAACACATTGTTATACTGCCTCATTGTAACATCAACAAATTCTTATGCAGTATCATTATAACATCAACACATTCCTATACTGTATCATTATAACATTAACAAATTCTTATACTGTATCATAACAACAAAACATCCACACATTCTTATACTGTATCATTATCACATCAGTACATCATCCTTATACTCTAATAATATAGCATCAACACATTTTTATACTGTATCACTACAGCATAAACACATTCTTATTCTGTATCATTGTAAAATCAACACATTCATATACTGTATTAATACATCAACACATTCTTATACTGTATCATTATAACATCAACATATTCTTATACTGTATCATTACAACATAACATAAACCCATTCCTACAATGTATCATTATTACACTACATTCATAAACTGTATCGTTGTAACAGCAACACATTCTTATACTGTGTCATTTTTATACATCAAAACATTCTTATACTGTATCATTGTAACATCAACACATTCTTATACTGTATCTTTGTCACAACACATGCTTATACTGTATCATTATTACATAAATGCATTCTTATACAGTATGATTATAACATCAACACATTCTTATACTGTATAATTATAGAATTGACACATTTTATAGTGTATAATTATTACATCAACACATTCCTATATTGTATCATTAGAACATTAACACATTCTTAAACTGTATCATTGTAACATCAACACATTCATATACTGTATTAATACATCAACACATTCTTATACTGTATCATTGTAACATCAACACATTCTTATACTGTATTATTATTATTACATCAAAACATTCTTATACTGTGTCATTATAACATCAATACATTCTTATACTGTTTCATTGTTACATCAACACATTCTTATACTGTATCAATATTACATTACATTCTTAAACTGTATCATTGTAACATCAACACATTCTTATACTGCCTAATCATAACATAAACACGTTCTTCTACTGTGTCATTATAACATTAACACATTTTTATACTGTATCATTGTAACATCAACATATTCTTATATTGTAACATTGTAACATCAACACATTCTTATACTGTATCATTGTATTATCAACACATTTTTATACAGTATCATTTTAACATCACCATATTCTTCTTCTGTGTCTTATAAAATCAACACATTCTTTTACTGTATCATTGTAACATCAACAAATGTATATACTGTATCATTGTAACATCAACACATTCTTATACTGTATCATTGTAACATCAACACATTCTTCTACTGTGTCATTGTAACATCAATACATTCTTATACTGTGTCATTGTAACATCAACGCATTCTTATACTGTATCATTGTAATATCAACACATTCCTATACTGTATCACTGTAACATCAACACATTCTTCTGGGTCATTATAAAATCAACACATTCTTATATTGTATCATTCTAACAGCAACACATTCTTCTACTGTATCATTGTAACATCAACACATTCTTATACTGTGTCATTGTAACATCAACGCATTCTTGCACTGTATCATTGTAATATCAACACATTCCTATACTGTATCACTGTAACATCAACACATTCTTCTGTGTCATTATAAAATCAACACATTCTTATATTGTATCATTCTAACAGCAACACATTCTTCTTCTGTGTCATTATAAAATCAACGCATTGTTATACTGTGTCATTATAACATCAACACATTCTTCTACTGTGTCATTATAACATCAACACATTATTATACTGTATCATTGTAACAACACATTTTTATACTGTATCATTACAACATAACATCAGCACATTCTTATACTGTATCATCACATCAACACATCCTTATACTGTATTAATATAACATCAGCACATTCTTATACTGTATCATTGTAACATCACCACATTCTTATACTGTTTCATTATTACATGAATACATTCTCATACTGTATAATTACAACATAACATAAACACATTCTTATACTGTATTATTATTATTACATCAACACATTCTTATACTGTATCATTATCACATCAACACTTCCTTAAACTGTATTAATATAACATCAACACATTCTTATACAGTATAATTATAACATCAACACATTCTTATACTGTATCATTATAGAACTGACACATTTTATAGTGTATTATTATTACATCAACACATTCCTATACTGTATCATTATAACATTAACACATTCTTATACTGTAACATTGTAACATCAACACATTCATATACTGTATTAATACATCAACACATTCTTATACTGTATCATTATAACATTAACACATTCTTATACTGTAACATTGTAACATCAACACATACTGTATCAATACATCAACACATTCTTATACTGTATCATTATCACATCAACACTTCCTTAAACTGTATTAATATAACATCAACACATTCTTATACCATGTCATTGTAACATCAGCACATTCTTATACTGTGTCATTAAAATATCAACACATTCCTATACTGTATCATTGTAACATTAACATATTCTTATACTGTATCATTACAAAATAACATCAACACATTCTTATACTGTATCATTAGAACATAACATCAACACATTCTTATACTGTATCATTATCAGATCAACACATCCTTATACAGTATTATTATTACATCAACACATTCTTATACCATATCATTATAACATCAAGAAATTATTATACTGTATCATTGCAACATAAACACATTCTTATACTGTGTCATTTTTATATATCAACACATTCATATACTGTATTAATACAATGTCAACACATTCCTATACTGTATCATTATAACATTAACAAATTCTTACACTGTATCATAACAACAAAGCATCCACACATTCTTATACTGTATCATTATAACATCAGTACATCATTAAACTCTATTAATATAGCATCAACACATTTTTATACTGTATTAATGTAACATCAACACATTCTTATACTGTATCACTATAACATCAGCATATTAATATCAACACATTCCTACACAGTATCATTATAACATCATAACATTCTTATACTGTATCATTGTAGCATCAACACATTCTTATACTGTATTATTATTAGATCAAAACATTCTTATGCGGTGTCATTATAACATCAATACATTCTTATAATCTTTCATTATTACATCAACACATTTTTATACTGTATCATTACCATATAACATAAACACATTCTTACACTGTATCATTATTACATTACATTCTTAAACTGTATCATTGTAACATCAACACATTCTTAAACTGTATCATTGTAAAATCAACACATTCTTATACTGTATCATTGTAATATCAATACATTGTTATACTGTATTATAGGTTCATAGGTTCATAGGTTTATACTAGGCTATCTGCCCTAAGGCATTTATAAGCCTAGCCCAAAGTTTTGCGGCTTACGCCACCTCTTATATGAAAAAATACTGTGCCCATTAGTTTGTTGTGCCTCTGTCCAGCAGTGACACAGAGATGATTCCCGGGGTAAACCTACGATCTCCCATCCACAGGCCAAGATTTCTCTTGAACAGAGCCAGCGAGGTGCTCTGCCTCACATGGACCGGGATTTTATTCCACAGCATAGGGAGTCTCTGAGTGATAAATCTATCCCTCCAGCATGTCCTATTTATATCCGTGCTAAGGTTTAAGTCGCTTGCTCTAGTGGTTTTGGTGGATTTGTTTTTTTTGAGGTGGAGCATGTCAATTAATTCCGGGTTGGACATGGCCTTGTATGTCAGGCACATGTCACCTCTGAGCAGACGGTATGCGACTGAATAGAGCTGGAGTTTCTTCAATCTGGCAGCATATGACAGATTTTGGAGTCCCTTTATCCTTTTGGTGAGGAACTTTTGGGGTCTCTCCAATTGCTGCAGATGTCGGGTGAGATACATCCTGAATGGGGCATTGTACTCGATCATTGGTCTGATAAGTGAAGAGTACAAGGGAACAATGACCTCACTAGATCTGGATGTGAATCCCTTCATGATCAGGTGGGCAATGTAGAAGGTCTATCTAACCACTTTAGCAATGTGAGTGTCAAAAGAAAGGCCACTGTCAACCTGGGTCCCCAGGTCCCTGATAACCTCTTCTGTGCTTAGTGGATTGCCACCTATATGATAGCTTGGGGTTACCTTGTTTTTCCCAAAGGGGATGACTATACATTTTTTGGCGTTTAACTTCAGGCCATGGCTCTGGCACCAGCTATCTGTTTCCGTGAGTCCCTTCTGAAGGATATCCGTGTCCGATGCACTTTCCACTATGGCGCCCAGTTTGCAGTCGTCTGCAAACTTTGTCAGCCAAAGTCCTCCCATGTTGGCCTGTACTTCTGAGAAGTAGATGCCGAACAATAGGGGGCCAAGGACCGAGCCCTGTGGGACACCACTTGTGACTGGCTTGGAGTCTGACATAGCACCAACAACTCTAACCCTGTGGGTTCTGTCCTTAAGCCAGTTTGCAACCCATCTTGTGACATATGGGTTTACATTTAAGCTGGTAAGTTTTTCTACAATACCCGAGTGGGGTATTGTGTCGAAAGCCTTTGCAAGGTCAAGGTAGGCTGTATGGACTGCCTTTCCCTCATCAATGGCCTTGGTGACTGTTTCGAAGAAGTTGACCAAGTTCAAAAGGCATGATCTGCCCTTGACAAAGCCAAACTGGGTCGGGTCCAATGTCTGCAAGTCCCCTATATCTTTGTTTATGAGCTCCATTATGATCCTTTCTATAGCTTTGCAGACTAGACTTGTTAAGCTTATGGGGCAGTAATTACTAGGGTCCGTAGAGGCACCGCCTTTGTGGAGTGGGACCACAGTTGCCGTACGCCACTCCTTGGGCACATATCCTGTGGTATTGCTGAGATTAAACAGCTGCCTTATGAGCGGGTTTAATTCCTCATTTAGCTCATGTAGCACACAGCCAGGGACACCATCCGGTCCCATTTATGCTGTGTTTTTAGCTTTAGAGAGAGCAGCTTTCACCTGCACATTTGAGATGTCTGGGAGGCTACACTCCGCTGGGATAGTTATCTCTCCTTTGGGGGGAGAGGGGGGTAAAGTTTGCACTGAACCTGTCTGCCAGTATGTTGGCAATGTCTGTGGGTTCAGTGATTTTTGTATCATTTTGGACTAATTCTGAGCATATCTGGGAGTTTCCACCCAAGTTCCTAACATAGCTGAAAAAGGCCTTATGATTGTCCTTTGAATCCATGGCAATTTTTCTCTCAAAATTGGCCTTAGTTGATTTTATGAGTGCTTGTATTTTTTTACTAATAATGATCAGGGGTGACTTCCCTTTTATGGATTTTGTTCTATCATGTAATAGCTTTCTCCTCTTATTGTAAAGTTTGTTAATGGCTGGGGTCCACCAGACTGGACGTTTGCCCATTGTGGAAAGAGTCTTGGTTTTATTTGGGATTGCCTGATCCATGCAGTCCTGGAGGTGTTCATAGAAGGCATTTGTAAGGGCTTCCACAGCTTGGGTTGTGGTTTCCACTGGCTCAGGGGCCTTGAAGGATACCACACCAGTCTTGAGTAGTGTGAAGTTTGCTTTAGAGAAGTTCTTCACTGTGGTCTTTTTTGTTTGGGGTGGGGGGATGTGGATTTCCAGTGAGATTAGTTTATGATCAGATCTCACCAATGAGGGATATACTTCCGGTGTGGAGCATTTTGTCCCCATGTTTGTGATAATGAGATCTAGTATAGTTTCTCCTCTCCTGGGAACAGTGACTAGCTGTTCCATGGCATTTGAATTTATGAACTCCAGGAACCGTTGGGCTAGAAAGTTAGGGCTTGAGTAATGTTCCCAGTCTATATTCGGGTAGTTGAAGTCACCCAATATGATGGTGTTTGGAGATACATTTATACCCTCCAGTGTCTTCAGGAAGGCTGTGTGGGGTTCCTGAGTTTGAGAGGGTGGCCTGTAGCATGCTACAATTTGTAGAGCAGTTTTGCCTATGGTTAGTTGCACCTGGATGGTTTCGAGCTTCGTGCATTGCCACCAACCTGGAGGTGTGGGTATCCTTTATGAATATGGATACACCCCCTCCTTTTGTGGTGTGGTCCGGGTTTTGGCGCCGGAACGCATGATATGAGGTAAAACCTAATAGTGCCGGGGTGCTATCAGGAGCCTTGAACCAGGTTTCAGTTACAGCACAGACATCAATGTTCTCCATACTGAGAAGGGCCTCGAGTGCGTGCATTTTGAGATTTAGACTTCTGGCATTGAGCAGCATTACCCTCAGTTTCTTCCCATTTTTGTTTTCTAGGGTGATAGGTTTAGAATTTGAGCCTTGCCTAAAAAAGGCACTATGGGGGTGGCAAGAGCCTTAGCCAATATCCAGAATCCCAGGAGTGACAGGTGCAAGCCATCCCTTGCGAAGCAGCGTGGCTTGTCAAGCATGTCATCCCAGGCAGACAGACACTGGATCCCCTTTGAATGACACCAGACATTAAGCCAATTGTTAAAGCTCATCATCTTGTCTCTATATTGTGGCATCATTCTTGGTGAAGGAAGGATACTGCTCAGGGTCAGGGTCATACCTGCCTGGGCTACATAATCAGAGAGCTCCTCTATGTCTCTTTTCATGTAGTCCAGGGAGGTACATCTCAGGTCGTTCACACCAGCATGGACAATGACTGTGTCATATTTGTGCTTGCCGTGGAGTGACCCAAGTGCTTGTGTTATGTGGTGGATTCTAGCACCCGATAGGCAGCTTACTGTGACCCTCTCCTTGTTCAGCCTGGTGAGTGGGACGTCAGTGTGTCTGACTATGGAGTCACCTATGACAAGTATGTTTGGTGTTGTATTTGGCCTTAAGGGCTGTGGCTGCTTTGCACACTGATTTTGTGGTTTATGTGTTGCTTGTGGGGTGTCTTGAGGTAGCAGTTGTTTGGGTGTCTTCTTTGGAGGCCTCTGCTGTTTAGGTAAATTTTTACTCAGAGCCTCCGAGTATGTCTTTGTGTGTTTATGTGTTTGATTCAGTGGTGTGGTAGCATTATGTGAGGCTGGTTTTGTGGTGTGTGTAGTTGCCTTCTCCTCCTGTCTGGTCTTGCCAGTCCTGAGTTGAGAGAGCTCAGCCTCCAGTTTGGCTAAATAGCTGCATCTCTCGCAAGTATTTGTGTTATGTGGGAGGAGGAGAGGGTTGTCTGTGTACATGAGGCAATTGTAACATTGCCTCAATATTCCCAGATTCACCAACTGGGCAGGAGAGGACGCCAGCATCTGGCCCTTCGACATGCTAGAAAAATTATGAAGTTAGGTATGAGACTGAATAAGAGAGGACTTAGTAAGGAAGTGGGTACTCCTGGGGGGGTTTCGCAAGTGAGGGAATTTGTATAATATAGAAGTGACAAGTGCTGAGCTTTTTTTTTTTTTTTTGAGAAAAAAAAAAAAAACTTTTAGGAACAAGTGCTGCACTTTTTAGTCAAGGGATATACTGTTTAGGTTACTAGTAGAGCAGTTCTAAGGGAAAAAATGAAGAACAGACTTTATGGAGCCAGGAAAAGTTTAACCTTGTTAAACCGGCGCTGCCCGATGCTGCTCTAGTGGCAACTCCGCGCTAAAGCACGCTAAAGCATGCTTTATAGCAGGGGGCTGGAAAAGGCAGGAAATGACCGAAAATGGCCACTGAACTACAAGTTACTGTCTTAAACCACTCCTCTGAGGACAAACAGGCAGCTCAGTACTCCCCACTCCCACTGGTGAGTAAAGAAACTTCCCCCTGACCAAACAAAGAAAATGGAGAAGTGCAGGAACCAAGACAAAGCCCAAGGATCAGCAAAATCTGATCACTGGAACAAACTAGCCAGGAAAGTTAGGAGAACAAGAATATTTTTTTCAAGTTTTTTTTCACAGACAGAACAGAAAACACAATAAATGCTTTGCTTTTCGATTAAATGCTATCAAAAGCTAGTACACTTGAGTGTATTAGCCTGTAGTTTAACTTTTAAGCAAACTTAAACTAAGAAGTGCAACCAACAATTAAAGCTTATAAAAACAGGAAAAACAGGTAATACCACTATAAAATAGACAGAAACAGTCGTCGAATAACACAAATGGTCGAAAAATGCAAGAAAAAATACTTAAAATCTGGAAAGTTGCTTTTTCTGTCCTCTGCTGCTCTAGGAACTCTGCCGGATACCACGAGGAGCTGTGCTGAGTTCTCTACAGCCAGAAAAGCCTGCCAAAGCATGCTTTATAGCAGGGGGCTGGAAAAGGCAGGAAATTACCCAAAATGGCCGCTGAACTACAAGTTACTGTCTTAAACCACTCCTCTGAGGACAAACAGGCAGCTCAGTACTCCCCACTCCCACTGGTGGGTAAAGAAACTTCCCCCTGACCAAACAAAGAAAATGGAAAAGTACAGGAACCAAGACAAAGCCCAAGGATCAGCAAAATCTGATCACTGGAACAAACTAGCCAGGAAAGTTAGGAGAACAAGAATATTTTTTTGTTTTTTTCAAGTTTTTTTTCACAGACAGAACAGAAAACACAATAAATGCTTTGCTTTTCGATTAAATGCTATCAAAAGCTAGTACACTTGAGTGTATTAGCCTGTAGTTTAACTTAAACTAAGAAGTGCAACCAACAATTAAAGCTTATAAAAACAGGAAAAACAGGTAATACCACTATAAAATAGACAGAAACAGTCGTCGAATAACACAAATGGTCAAAAAATGCAAGAAAAAATACTTAAAATCTGGAAAGTTGCTTTTTCTGTCCTCTGCTGCTCTAGGAACTCTGCTGGATACCACGAGGAGCTGTGCTGAGTTCTCTACAGCCAGAAAAGCCTGCCAAAGCATGCTTTATAGCAGGGGGCTAGAAAAGGCAGGAAATGACCCAAAATGGCCACTGAACTACAAGTTACTGTCTTAAACCACTCCTCTGAGGACAAACAGGCAGCTCAGTACTCCCCACTCCCACTGGTGAGTAAAGAAACTTCCCCCTGACCAAACAAAGAAAATGGAGAAGTACAGGAACCAAGACAAAGCCCAAGGATCAGCAAAATCTGATCACTGGAACAAACTAGCCAGGAAAGTTAGGAGAACAAGAATTTTTTTTGTTTTTTTCAAGTTTTTTTCACAGACAGAACAGAAAACACAATAAATGCTTTGCTTTTCGATTAAATGCTATCAAAAGCTAGTACACTTGAGTGTATTAGCCTGTAGTTTAACTTTTAAGCAAACTTAACCTAAGAAGTGCAACCAACAATTAAAGCTTATAAAAACAGGAAAAACAGGTAATACCACTATAAAATAGACAGAAACAGTCGTCGAATAAGACAAATGGTCGAGAAATGCAAGAAAAAATACTTAAAATCTGGAAAGTTGCTTTTTCTGTCCTCTGCTGTTCTAGGAACTCTGCTGGATACCACGAGGAGCTGTGCTGAGTTCTCTACAGCCAGAAAAGCCTGCCAAAGCATGCTTTATAGCAGGGGACTGGAAAAGGCAGGAAATGACCCAAAATGGCCACTGAACTACAAGTTACTGTCTTGAACCACTCCTCTGAGGACAAACAGGCAGCTCAGTACTCCCCACTCCCACTGGTGAGTAAAGAAACTTCCCCCTGACCAAACAAAGAAAATGGAGAAGTGCAGGAACCAAGACAAAGCCCAGGGATCAGCAAAATCTGATCACTGGAACAAACTAGCCAGGAAAGTTAGGAGAACAAGAATATTTTTTGTTTTTTTTCAAGTTTTTTTCACAGACAGAACAGAAAACACAATAAATGCTTTGCTTTTCGATTAAATGCTATCAAAAGCTAGTACACTTGAGTGTATTAGCCTGTAGTTTAACTTTTAAGCAAACTTAAACTAAGAAGTGCAACCAACAATTAAAGCTTATAAAAACAGGAAAACAGGTAATACCACTATAAAATAGACAGAAACAGTTGTCAAATAACACAAATGGTCGAAAAATGCAAGAAAAAATACTTAAAATCTGGAAAGTTGCTTTTTCTGTCCTCTGCTGCTCTAGGAACTCTGCTGGATACCACGAGGAGCTGTGCTGAGTTCTCTACAGCCAGAAAAGCCTGCCAAAGCATGCTTTATAGCAGGGGGCTGGAAAAGGCAAGAAATGACCCAAAATGGCCACTGAACTACAAGTTACTGTCTTAAACCACTCCTCTGAGGACAAACAGGCAGCTCAGTACTCCCCACTCCCACTGGTGAGTAAAGAAACTTCCCCCTGACCAAACAAAGAAAATGGAGAAGTACAGGAACCAAGACAAAGCCCAAGGATCAGCAAAATCTGATCACTGGAACAAACTAGCCAGGAAAGTTAGGAGAACAAGAATATTTTTTTTTTCACAGACAGAACAGAAAACACAATAAATGCTTTGCTTTTCGATTAAATGCTATCAAAAGCTAGTACACTTGAGTGTATTAGCCTGTAGTTTAACTTTTAAGCAAACTTAAACTAAGAAGTGCAACCAACAATTAAAGCTTATAAAAACAGGAAAAACAGGTAATACCACTATAAAATAGACAGAAACAGTCGTCGAATAACACAAATGGTCGAAAAATGCAAGAAAAAATACTTAAAATCTGGAAAGTTGCTTTTTCTGTCCTCTGCTGCTCTAGGAACTCTGCCGGATACCACGAGGAGCTGTGCTGAGTTCTCTACAGCCAGAAAAGCCTGCCAAAGCATGCTTTATAGCAGGGGGCTGGAAAAGGCAGGAAATGACCCAAAATGGCCACTGAACTACAAGTTACTGTCTTAAACCACTCCTCTGAGGACAAACAGGCAGCTCAGTACTCCCCACTCCCACTGGTGAGTAAAGAAACTTCCCCCTGACCAAACAAAGAAAATGGAAAAGTACAGGAACCAAGACAAAGCCCAAGGATCAGCAAAATCTGATCACTGGAACAAACTAGCCAGGAAAGTTAGGAAAACAAGAATTTTTTTGTTTTTTTCAAGTTTTTTTCACAGACAGAACAGAAAACACAATAAATGCTTTGCTTTTCGATTAAATGCTATCAAAAGCTAGTACACTTGAGTGTATTAGCCTGTAGTTTAACTTCAAACTTAAACTAAGAAGTGCAACCAACAATTAAAGCTTATAAAAACAGGAAAAACAGGTAATACCACTATAAAATAGACAGAAACAGTCGTCGAATAACACAAATGGTCAAAAAATGCAAGAAAAAATACTTAAAATCTGGAAAGTTGCTTTTTCTGTCCTCTGCTGCTCTAGGAACTCTGCTGGATACCACGAGGAGCTGTGCTGAGTTCTCTACAGCCAGAAAAGCCTGCCAAAGCATGCTTTATAGCAGGGGGCTAGAAAAGGCAGGAAATGACCCAAAATGGCCACTGAACTACAAGTTACTGTCTTAAACCACTCCTCTGAGGACAAACAGGCAGCTCAGTACTCCCCACTCCCACTGGTGAGTAAAGAAACTTCCCCCTGACCAAACAAAGAAAATGGAGAAGTACAGGAACCAAGACAAAGCCCAAGGATCAGCAAAATCTGATCACTGGAACAAACTAGCCAGGAAAGTTAGGAGAACAAGAATATTTTTTGTTTTTTTTCAAGTTTTTTCACAGACAGAACAGAAAACACAATAAATGCTTTGCTTTTCGATTAAATGCTATCAAAAGCTAGTACACTTGAGTGTATTAGCCTGTAGTTTAACTTTTAAGCAAACTTAACCTAAGAAGTGCAACCAACAATTAAAGCTTATAAAAACAGGAAAAACAGGTAATACCACTATAAAATAGACAGAAACAGTCGTCGAATAACACAAATGGTCGAAAAATGCAAGAAAAAATACTTAAAATCTGGAAAGTTGCTTTTTCTGTCCTCTGCTGCTCTAGGAACTCTGCTGGATACCACGAGGAGCTGTGCTGAGTTCTCTACAGCCAGAAAAGCCTGCCAAAGCATGCTTTATAGCAGGGGGCTGGAAAAGGCAGGAAATGACCCAAAATGGCCACTGAACTACAAGTTACTGTCTTGAACCACTCCTCTGAGGACAAACAGGCAGCTCAGTACTCCCCACTCCCACTGGTGAGTAAAGAAACTTCCCCCTGACCAAACAAAGAAAATGGAGAAGTGCAGGAACCAAGACAAAGCCCAAGGATCAGCAAAATCTGATCACTGGAACAAACTAGCCAGGAAAGTTAGGAGAACAAGAATATTTTTTTGGTTTTTTCAAGTTTTCTTTCACAGACAGAACAGAAAACACAATAAATGCTTTGCTTTTCGATTAAATGCTATCAAAAGCTAGTACACTTGAGTGTATTAGCCTGTAGTTTAACTTTTAAGCAAACTTAAACTAAGAAGTGCAACCAACAATTAAAGCTTATAAAAACAGGAAAAGCAGGTAATACCACTACAAAATGGACAGAAACAGTCGTCGAATAACACAAATGGTCGAAAATGCAAGAAAAAATACTTAAAATCTGGAAAGTTGCTTTTTCTGTCCTCTGCTGCTCTAGGAACTCTGCTGGATACCACGAGGAGCTGTGCTGAGTTCTCTACAGCCAGAAAAGCCTGCCAAAGCATGCTTTATAGCAGGGGGCTGGAAAAGGCAGGAAATGACCCAAAATGGCCACTGAACTACAAGTTACTGTCTTAAACCACTCCTCTGAGGACAAACAGGCAGCTCAGTACTCCCCACTCCCACTGGTGAGTAAAGAAACTTCCCCCTGACCAAACAAAGAAAATGGAGAAGTACAGGAACCAAGACAAAGCCCAGGATCAGCAAAATCTGATCACTGGAACAAACTAGCCAGGAAAGTTAGGAGAACAAGAATATTTTTTTTGTTTTTTTTTTTCAAGTTTTTTCACAGACAGAACAGAAAACACAATAAATGCTTTGCTTTTCGATTAAATGCTATCAAAAGCTAGTACACTTGAGTGTATTAGCCTGTAGTTTAACTTTTAAGCAAACTTAAACTATGAAGTGCAACCAACAATTAAAGCTTATAAAAACAGGAAAAACAGGTAACACCACTATAAAATAGACAGAAACAGTTGTCGAATAACACAGTCAAAAATGCAAGAAAAAATACTTAAAATCTGGAAAGTTGCTTTTTCTGTCCTCTGCTGCTCTAGGAACTCTGTGGATACCACGAGGAGCTGTGCTGAGTTCTCTACAGCCAGAAAAGCCTGCCAAAGCATGCTTTATAGCAGGGGGCTGGAAAAGGCAAGAAATGACCCAAAATGGCCACTGAACTACAAGTTACTGTCTTAAACCACTCCTCTGAGGACAAACAGGCAGCTCAGTACTCCCCACTCCCACTGGTGAGTAAAGAAACTTCCCCCTGACCAAACAAAGAAAATGAAAAAGTACAGGAACCAAGACAAAGCCCAAGGATCAGCAAAATCTGATCACTGGAACAAACTAGCCAGGAAATTTAGGAGAACAAGAACTTTTTTGTTTTTTCAAGTTTTTTTTTCACAGACAGAACAGAAAACACAATAAATGCTTTGCTTTTCGATTAAATGCTATCAAAAGCTAGTACACTTGAGTGTATTAGCCTGTAGTTTAACTTTTAAGCAAACTTAAACTAAGAAGTGCAACCAACAATTAAAGCTTATAAAAACAGGAAAAACAGGTAATACCACTATAAAATAGACAGAAACAGTCGTCGAATAACACAAATGGTCGAAAAATGCAAGAAAAAATACTTAAAATCTGGAAAGTTGCTTTTTCTGTCCTCTGCTGCTCTAGGAACTCTGCTGGATACCACAAGGAGCTGTGCTGAGTTCTCTACAGCCAGAAAAGCCTGCCAAAGCATGCTTTATAGCAGGGGGCTGGAAAAGGCAGGAAATGACCCAAAATGGCCACTGAACTACAAGTTACTGTCTTAAACTACTCCTCTGAGGACAAACAGGCAGCTCAGTACTCCCCACTCCCACTGGTGAGTAAAGAAACTTCCCCCTGACCAAACAAAGAAAATGGAGAAGTGCAGGAACCAAGACAAAGCCCAAGGATCAGCAAAATCTGATCACTGGAACAAACTAGCCAGGAAAGTTAGGAGAACAAGAATATTTTTTTGTTTTTTTTTCAAGTTTTTTTTCACAGACAGAACAGAAAACACAATAAATGCTTTGCTTTTCGATTAAATGCTATCAAAAGTTAGTACACTTGTGTGTATTAGCCTGTAGTTTAACTTTTAAGCAAACTTAAACTAAGAAGTGCAACCAACATTAAAGCTTATAAAAACAGGAAAAGCAGGTAATACCACTATAAAATAGAGAGAAACAGTCGTCGAATAACACAAATGGTCGAAAAATGCAAGAAAATATACTTAAAATCTGGAAAGTTGCTTTTTCTGTCCTCTGCTGCTCTAGGAACTCTGCTGGATACCATGAGGAGCTGTGCTGAGTTCTCTACAGCCAGAAAGGCCTGCCAAAGCATGCTTTATTGCAGGGGGCTGGAAAAGGCAGGAAATGACCCAAAATGGCCACTGAACTACAAGTTACTGTCTTAAACCACTCATCTGAGGACAAACAGGCAGCTCAGTACTCCCCACTCCCACTGGTGAGTAAAGAAACTTCCCCCTGACCAAACAAAAAAAATGGAGAAGTACAGGAACCAAGACAAAGCCCAAGGATCAGCAAAATCTGATCACTGGAACAAACTAGCCAGGAAAGTTAGGAGAACAAGAATATTTTTTTGTTTTTTTTCAAGTTTTTTTCACAGACAGAACAGAAAACACAATAAATGCTTTGCTTTTCGATTAAATGCTATCAAAAGCTAGTACACTTGAGTGTATTAGCCTGTAGTTTAACTTTTAAGCAAACTTAACCTAAGAAGTGCAACCAACAATTAAAGCTTATAAAAACAGGAAAAACAGGTAATACCACTATAAAATTGACAGAAACAGTCGTCGAATAACACAAATGGTCGAAAAATGCAAGAAAAAATACTTAAAATCTGGAAAGTTGCTTTTTCTGTCCTCTGCTGCTCTAGGAACTCTGCTGGATGCCACGAGGAGCTGTGCTGAGTTCTCTACCACCAGAAAAGTCTGCCAAAGCGTGCCTTATAGAAGGGGGCTGGAAAAGGCAGGAAATGTCCCAAAATGGCCACTGAACTACAAGTTACTGCCTTAAACCACTCCTCTGAGGACAAATAGGCAGCTCAGTACTCCCCACTCCCACTGGTGAGTAAAGAAACTTCCCCCTGACCAAACAAAGAAAATGGAAAAGTACAGGAACCAAGACAAAGCCCAGGGATCAGCAAAATCTGATCACTGGAACAAACTAGCCAGGAAAGTTAGGAGAACAAGAATATTTTTTTGTTTTTTTTTTTCAAGTTTTTTTTCACAGACAGAACAGAAAACACAATAAATGCTTTGCTTTTCGATTAAATGCTAGCAAAAGCTAGTACACTTGAGTGTATTAGCCTGTAGTTTAACTTTTAAGCAAACTTAAAGTAAGAAGTGCAACCAACAATTAAAGCTTATAAAAACAGGAAAAACAGGTAATACCAGTATAAAATAGACAGAAACAGTCGTCAAATAACACAAATGGTCGAAAAATGCAAGAAAAAATACTTAAAATCTGGAAAGTTGCTTTTTCTGTCCTCTGCTGCTCTAGGAACTCTGCTGGATACCACGAGGAGCTGTGCTGAGTTCTCTACAGCCAGAAAAGCCTGCCAAAGCATGCTTTATAGCAGGGGGCTGGAAAAGGCAGGAAATGACCCAAAATGGCCACTGAACTACAAGTTACTGTCTTAAACCACTCCTCTGAGGACAAACAGGCAGCTCAGTACTCCCCACTCCCACTGGTGAGTAAAGAAACTTCCCCCTGACCAAACAAAGAAAATGGAGAAGTACAGGAACCAAGACAAAGCCAAAAGGATCAGCAAAATCTGATCACTGGAACAAACTAGCCAGGAAAGTTAGGAGAACAAGAATATTTTTTTGTTTTTTTTTCAAGTTTTTTCACAGACAGAACAGAAAACACAATAAATGCTTTGCTTTTCGATTAAATGCTATCAAAAGCTAGTACACTTGAGTGTATTAGCCTGTAGTTTAACTTTTAAGCAAACTTAAACTAAGAAGTGCAACCAACAATTAAAGCTTATAAAAACAGGAAAAACAGGTAATACCACTATAAAATAGACAGAAACAGTCGTTGAATAACACAAATGGTCGAAAAATGCAAGAAAAAATACTTAAAATCTGGAAAGTTGCTTTTTCTGTCCTCTGCTGCTCTAGGAACTCTGCTGGATACCACAAGGAGCTGTGCTGAGTTCTCTTATTATTATTACATCAACACATTATTATACTGTATCATTGTAAAATGAACATATTCTTATGTTCCATCATTGTAACATCAACACATTCTAATACTGTGTCATTATAACATCAACACATTCTTATACTGCATGATTGTAACATCAACACATTCTTATACTGTGTCATTATAACATCAAAACATTCTTATACTGCCTCATTGTAACATCAATGCATTCTTATATTGTATCATTGTAACATCAACACATTCTTCTTCTGTCGTTATAACATCAAAACATTCTTATGCTGCCTCATTGTAACATCAGCACATTCTTATACTGCATCATTGTAACATAAACACATTCTTATACTGTTTCATTATTACATCAACACATTTTTATACTGTATAATTACAACATAACATAAAAACATTCTTATACTGTATTATTATTACATCAACACATTCTTATACTGTATCATTATCACATCAACACTTCCTTAAACTGTATTAATATAACATCAACACATTCTTATACTGCATGATTGTAACATCAACACATTCTTATACTGTGTCATTATGACATCAAAACATTCTTATACTGCATCATTGTAATATCAACACATTCTTATACTGTATCATTGTTACATCAACACATTCTTATACTGCATTATTACAACATCAAAACATTCTTATACTGTATCGTTGTAACATCAACACATTCTTATACTGTATCATTGTTACATCAACACATTCTTATACTGCATCATTGTAACATCAACACATTCTTATACTGTATCATTGTTACATCAACACATTCTTATACTGCATCATTGTAACATAAACGCATTCCTATACTGTTTCATTATTACATCATCACATTCTTATACTGTATAATTACAACATAATATCAAAACATTTTTATGCTGCATCATTGTAACATCAACACATTCTTATACTGCATCATTGTAACATAAACACATTCCTATACTGTTTCATTATTACATCATCACATTCTTATACTGTATAATTACAACATAACATAAACATATTCTTATACTGTATTATTATTATTACATCAACACATTCTTATACTGTATCGTGATAACATCAACACATTCTTATACTGTATCATTGTTACATCAACACATTCTTATACAGTATAATTATAACATCAACACATTCTTATACTGCATCATTGTAACATAAACACATTCTTATACTGTGTCATCATAACATCAATACTTTATTATACTGTATCATTGTAACAACAACACATTCTTATACTGTTTCATTATTACATCAACACATTTTTATACTGTGTAATTACAACATAACATAAAAACATTCTTATACTGTATTATTATTACATCAACACATTCTTATACTGTATCATTATCACATCAACACATCATTAAACTGTATTAATATAACATCAACACATTCTTATACTGTATGATTATAACAATAACAAATTCTTATACTGTGTCATTATAACATCAACACATTCTTATACTGTGTCATTATAACATCATCACATTCTTGTACTGTATCATTGTAATATCAACTCATCCTTACACTGTATCATTGTCACTTCAACACATTCTTATACTGTATCATTATTACATAGATTCTTTCTTATACAGTATCATTATAACATCAACACATTTTTATCCTGTATTATTATTTCATCAACACATTCCTATACTGTATCATTATAACATCAGTACATCCTTATACTCTAATAATATATCATCAACACATTTTTATACTGTATCACTATAACATCAACACCTTCTTATACTGCATCATTGTAACATCAACACATTCTTATACTGCATTAATACATCAATGCATTCTTATATTGTATCATTATAACATCAACACATTTTTATACTGTATCATTGTAAAATCAACACATTCATATACTGTATTAATACATGAACACATTCTTATACTGTATCATTATAACATCAACATATTCTTATACTGTAGCATTGTAACATCAACACATTCTTATATTGTATCATTATAGGTTCATAGGTTCATAGGGTCATACTAGGCTATCTGCCCTAGGGCATTTCTAAGCCTAGCCAGAGTGTATTTGGCTTTCACCACCCATTTTAAATTAATTTTGCTATGCCCTTTTTCGAGGTTAGTATACTGTGCCTCTGTCTAATAGTGACAGAGAAGTGATACCCGGGGTAAACCTATGATCTCCCATCCACTCATCAAGATTCCTCTTGAAGAGAGTCAATGAGGGACTCTGCCTAACCTGGACTGGGATTTTATTCCAGAGTGAAGGGGGCCTCTGGGTTATGAATCTGTCCCTCCAGCATGTCCTATTTATTTCAGTGCTGAGGTTCATGTCTCTCAAGCACGTAGCTCGATGGGATTTGGATTTTCTGAGGTGCAGCATGTCCATTAGTTCTGGGTTGGACATGGCTTTATATGTCAGGCACAGATCTCCTCTGAGCAGGCAGTATGCCACTGAGTAGAGCTGGAGTTTCTTTAACCGGGCAGCATATGGCATCTGTTTGACCCTTTGATCCTCTTGGTGAGGTGCTTTTGGGTTCTTTCCAGTTGCTGCAGGTGTCTGGTAAGGCAATCCAAAAAAGGGGCATTGTACTCAATTATGGGCCTGATGAGGGATAAGTAAAGAGGCACGATGACCTCCCCTGATCTAGATATGAATCCCTTCATGATTAGGTGGGCTATATAAAATGTTTTTCTCATCGCTTTGGCCACGTGGTTTTCAAATGAGAGACTGCTATCAACTTGGGTCCCCAGGTCCCTAATTACTTCTTCCATACTTAATGGATTACCACCTATGTGGTAATTTGTGGGCACTTTGTTTTTGCCAAAGGGGATGACTATACACTTTTTGGCGTTTAGCTTGAGGCCATGGTTCATAGGTTCATAGGTTCATAGGTTAGTACTAAGCTAACTGCCATTGCGAGCCATTTTAAGCCTAGCCAATTATCCCTTGTGAGACTCGAACCCTGCACCTTGTGTTTGTAAGGCAAACATTAGGCCACCCTCCCAACCCCTCTGGCACCAGTTGTCTGTTTCTATGAGGCCCTTTTGTAGGATGCTTGTGTTGGCTGGAAAGTCAATTATGGTGCCTAGTTTGCAGTCATCTGTGAACTTGGTCAGCCACAGTCCTTCCATGTTGGCCTGTACCTCCAAGAAAGATATACTGAACAAGAGAGGTCCCAGGACTGAGCCTTGTGGGATGCCACTTGTAACTGGTTTGGAGTCTGACATGGCTCCAGCAATTCTAACCATGTGGGTTCTGTCCTTGCGCCAGTTTGCAACCCATCTAGTGACATAGGGGTTTATATTTAAGCTGGTGAGCTTATCTATAATGCCCGAGTGGGGCATTGCATCGAAGGTTTTTGCGAGGTCCAGATAGGCTGTGTGGACCACCTTCCCCTCGTCAATGGCCTTGGCGACTGTTTCAAAGAAATTGACCAGGTTTAAGAGGCAGGATCTGCCCTTAACAAAGCTGAACTGGGTAGGATCCAGTGTCTGTAGGTCCCCAATATCTTTATTTATGAGGTCCATGATGATCCTTTCCATAGCTTTGCAGACCAAGCTAGTCAGGCTTATGGGGTGATAGTTTCCAGGATCCGTTGAGGCACCACCTTTGTGGGGAGGGACCACTGTTGCTGTACGCCACTCTTTGGGTACATATCCTGTAGTAAGGCTGAGACTGAACAGTAGTTTTATGTTTGGGTTTAGCTCTTCTTGGAGTTCATGTAGGACGCAGCCCAGGACACCGTCTGGTCCCATTGATGCTGTGTTTTTTGCTTTGGAGAGGGCGGCTCTTACCTGAGCATCTGAGATATCAGGGGGGCAGCACTGTGCTGGGATAGATATTTGCCCTTTTGGTGGGGAGGGGGGGAGAAGTTTGCACTGAACCTGTCAGCTAGGATGTTGGCAATGTCTGTGGGTTTGGTGTATTTTTTGTCATTTTGGACTAATTCTGAGCATATCTGGGAATTCCCACCAGGTTCCTAACATAACTAAAGAAAGCCTTGTGATTATCCTTAGTGTCCTGTGCAATTTTTCTCTCGAAGCTGGCCTTAGACGATTTTATGAGTGCCCGTAGTTTTTTGCTGATACTGATCAGAGATGCCTTCCCTTTTTGGGATTTTGCTCTATCATGTAGTAGCTTTCTCCTTCTATTGTATAGTTTATTTATGGCTGGGGTCCACCAGACAGGATGCCTGCCTTTGGAGGATTGGATCTTGGTTTTATTTGGGATTGCATGATCCATGCATTCCTGAAGGTGTTCATAGAATGCATTTATAAAGGATTCTGTGGTCTGGGCCATATTTTCCACAGGCTCGGGGGCTTTGAAGAATTCCACCTCGGTTTTAAGGAGTGTGAAATTTGCTTTAGAGAAGTTTTTCACTGTGGTTTTCTGGGCAGGGGGTGGGGTCAGGATGTGAATATCCAGTGAGATTAGTTTATGGTCTGATCTTACCAGTGAGGGATACACTTCTGGTCTGGAGCATAGAGCCCCCATGTTGGTGATGATCAGGTCCAGTATGTTTTCCCCTCTTGTGGGAGTGGTAACAAGTTGTTCCATAGCATTTGAGTTTATAAATTCTAGGAACCTTTGGGCTAGGGTGTTGGAGCTAGAGTAATGCTCCCAGTCTAGGTTTGGGTAGTTGAAGTCACCCAATATAATGGTGTTTGGAGAGACCTTCATATTTTCCAGTGTTCTCAGGAAGGCCGAGTGGGGTTCCTGGGTTTGGGAGGGTGGTCTGTAGCAGGCTATAAACTGGAAGGCAGTTTTACCCACTGTTAGTTGCACATGGATAGTCTCTGATGCTTCGTGCTGTGCCACCAACCTGGAGGTGTGGGTATCTTTGACAAATATTGATACTCCCCCTCCTTTTGTGGTTTGGTCCAAGTTTTGGGGCTGAAAAGCATGGTATGAGGCATAACCTGGTAGTGCTGGGGTGCTCTCGGGAGCCTTGAACCAGGTTTCTGTTACTGCACAGATATCGATGTTCTCCATGCTAAAGAGAGTTTTGAGTGCATGCATCTTGAGGTTTAGACGTCTGGCGTTGAGTAGCATTACTCTTAGTTTCTTATCCCTTGTGATACCTATGGAGGTGGGTTTATCTTTTGAGCCTTGCCTAAAAAGGCACTATGGGGGTGGCAAGAGCCTTTGCCAATATCCAAAAGCCCAGGGGTGACAGGTGCAAGCCGTCCCTAGCGAAGCATCGTGGCTTGTCGAGCATGTCATCCCAGGCTGACAGGCATTGGATCCCCTTTGAATGACACCAATACTTAAGCCAATTGTTGAAATTGATCATCTTGTCTTCATATTGTGGCATCATTCTTGGTGAGGGTAAGATGCTACTCAAGGTCAGGGTCATACTGGCCTGGGCTACATGCTCAGAGAGCTCCTCTATGTCTCTTTTCATGTAGTCCAGGGAGGTACGTCTCAGGTCACTCACACCAGTATGGACAATGACTGAGTCATATTTGTACTTGCCTTGGAGTGAACTGAGTGCTTGTGTTATGTGGCGGATCCTAGCACCCGACAGGCAGCTCACCGTGACCTTCCCCTTGTTCAGCCTGGAGAGCAGGACATCAGTCTGCCTGATGATAGAGTTACCTATTACAAGTGTATCAGGTGTGTTGTTTAGCCTTAAGGGCTGTGACTGTTCGGCACACTGGCTTTGTGAGCTATGTGTTGCATGTGTTTTGTTTTGGGATAGCGGTTGCTTGGGTGTCTGCTTTGGAGGTATCTGCTGCTTAGGCAGATTTTTATTTAGAGCCTCCGAGTATATTTTTGTGTGTTTATGCGTTTGGTTTGCTGTTGTGGTAGGTTTATGTGAGACTGGAATTGTAGTGAGTGTGGTTTCCTTCTCCTCCTGACTGGTTATGCCAGTACTGAGTTGAGAGAGCTTAGCCTCCAGTTTGGCTATATGGTTGCATCTCTCACATGTGTTGGAATTTGTTGGGAGGAGGAGAGGGTTGTTTGTGTACATGAGGCAGTTGTAACATTGCCTCAAGATTCCCGGATTCACCAGCTGGACCGGAGTGGAGATTGACAACTGGCCTTTGGACATGCTAGAATAGTATTGGGAATTACTTTATAATTGAAAAAAAGGGCCAATGGGGAACAAGGTACTCAAGGGGAGTTTGTGAGGGTGTAGTGCTTTTAATTTTTTAGTGCTGACATATAATTGCTTTAGTGAGCAAGTGCCAGGCTTTAGAGTAGGAATAGGGTGTTTATTATGAGAACTAGATCAGTTCTAAGGGAAAAAGTGAAGAGCAGACTTTGTGGAGCCAAGAGTGGTTTAAACCCAATTAAGCGGAGCTGCCCGATGCTGCGCTATGTGCAAAATTGCGCAAAGCCACGCCAAAGCGGGTTTTATACAGGGGGACTTGAAAGAGCTAGAAATTGGCCCAAAACAGCCAATAGACTACCAGATTCTTGTGCTGGGAATACTCCTCCAGGGATAGATAGGCTGCTCTAAGCTCCCCACTGCCACTGGTGAACAAAGAAGCCTCCCTTTATCCAAGAAAGGAAATGGGCAACACAGGAACTTTCCAAAAGTCCGGAATATAGCAAAGCCTGTATTTGGACTACTCTAGGTCAGGAAAGACAGGAAACAAGGATATTTTTTTTGTTTCTTTCTTTTTTGCAACAAACAGCAGGAAAATGCAATAAATATGTAACACAGGCTAGCGCACTTGAGTGTGTAGCCTCAACAGGTAAATGCAACAAACAGGACAAACTTTAAAAGTGCAGGTGCAAAAACAACTTTAAACAGTTTAAAACAGTTCAAGAAGCAGAAATA
Source organism: Protopterus annectens (assembly GCF_019279795.1). Lineage (NCBI taxonomy): Eukaryota > Metazoa > Chordata > Ceratodontiformes > Protopteridae > Protopterus > Protopterus annectens. The sequence goes on along the minus strand of NC_056730.1, from coordinate 574,718,778 downwards.
CTTGCAGTTTAGCTAGATCGGACAGTCGCCCAGGTAGTAGCAGGAAAAAATAAAACACATTTATCAGGTTAGCAGTCACTCTTTTAGCCTCTCTGCTGCTAGCACCACTCTGCAGGAGCTTGGCTGAGTAATAACAAGTGCAAAAACCACGACAAAGCATTTTTATACAGGTTTATATAACATCAACACATTCTTATACAGTATTATTATTACATCAAAACATTCTTATACTGTGTCATTATAAAATCAATACATTCTTATATTGTTTCATTATTACATCAACACATTCTTATACTGTATAATTACACCATAACATAAACACATTCTTACACTGTATCATCATTACACTACATTCTTAAACTGTATCATTGTAACATCAACACATTCTTATACTGCATCATTGTAACATCAACATATTCTTATACTCTGTCATTATAACATCAACACATGCTTATACTGTACCATTATTACACTACATTCTTAAAATGTATCGTTGTAACATCAACACATTCTTATACTGTATCTTTGTCACTTCAACACATTCTTATACTGTATCATTGTCACTTTAACACATTCTTATACTGTATCATTATTACATAAATGCATTCTTATACAGTATCATTATAACATCAACACATTCTTATACTGTATCATTATAGCATTGACATATTTTATTGTGTATTATTATTATTGAATCAACACATTCCTATACTGTATCATTATAACATTAACACATTCTTATAGTGTATCATTGTAACATCAACACATTCATTACTGTATTACTACATCAACACATTCTTATACTGTATCATTATAATATCAATATATTCTTATACTGTATCATTGTAACATCAACACATTCTTATACTGTATCATAATAACATCAAAACATTCTTATACTGTATCATTGTAACATCAACACATTCTTATACTGTATTATTATTATTACATCAAAACATTCTTATACTGTGTCATTATAACATCAATACATTCTTATACTGTATCATTGTAACATCAGCACATTCTTATACTGTATTATTATTATTACATCAAAACATTCTTATACTGTGTCATTATAACATCAATACATTCTTATACTGTATCAATATTACATTACATTCTTAAACTGTATCACTGTAACATCAACACATTCTTATACTGTATTATTTTTATTACAACACATTATTATACTGCATCATTGTAACATAAACGCATTCTTATAGTGTATCATTATAACATCAACACATTCTTATACTGCATCATTGTAACATAAACGCATTCTTATAGTCTATCATTGCAACATCAACACATTCTTATACTGTATCATAATAACATCAAAACATTCTTATACTGTATTATTATTATTACATCAAAACATTCTTATACTGTGTCATTATAACATCGATACATTCTTATACTGTTTCATTATTACATCAACACATTCTTATACTGTATCAATATTACATTACATTCTTAAACTGTATCACTGTAATATCAACACATTATTATACTGTATTATTTTTATTACAACACATTATTATACTGTATCATTGTAACATGAACATATTCTTATAGTGCATCATTTTAACATCAACACATTCTTGTATCACTGTAACATTAACACATTCCTATACTGTGTCATTATAACATCAACACATTCTTACACTGCATGATTGTAACATCAACACATTCGTATACTGTGTCATCATAACATCAAAACATTCTTATACTGCATCATTGTAACATCAACACATTCTTATACTGTATCATTGTTACATCAACACATTCTTATACTGTGTCATTATAACATCAACACATTCTTATACTGTATCATTGTAACATCAACACATTCATATACTGTGTCATTATAACATCAACACATTATTTTGCTGTATCATTGTAACAACAACACATTCTTATAATGTATCATTATCACATCAACACATCCTTATACTGTATTAATATAACATCAACACATTCGTATAGTGCATCATTGTAACATAAATGCATTCTTATAGTGTATCATTATAACATCAACACATTCTTATACTGCATCATTGTAACATAAATACATTCTTCTACTCTGTCTTTATAATAGCAACACATTCCTATATTGTATCATTGTAACAACAATACATTCTTATAATGTATCAATACAACATAACATCAACACATTCTTATACTGTATCATTATCATGTCAACACATCCTTATACAGTATTATTATTACATGAACACAATCTTATACCGTATCATTGTAACATCAACACATTCTTATACTGTTTCATTATTACATCAACACATTCTTATACTGTATAATTATAACATAACATAAACACATTCTTATACTGTATTATTATTATTACATCAACACATTCTTATACTGTATCGTGATAACATCAACACATTCTTATACTGTATCATTATCACATCAACACATCCTTAAACTGTATTACTATAACATGAACACATTCTTATACCATGTCATTATAACATCAACACATTCTTATACTGTATTATAGTAACAGGAACACATTCTTATACTGTATCATTGTAACATTAACACATTCTTACACTGTATTATTATTACATCAACATATTCTTATACTACATCATTATAACATTAACACATTCTTATACTGTATCATTGTACCATCAACACATTCTTATAATCTATCATTATGACATCAGCAAATGCTTATACTGTATGATTATAACATCATCACATTCTTATACTGTATTATAGTAACATCAACACATTCTTATACTGTATCATTGTAACATCAACACATTCTTATACTGTAATATTATTATTATATCAATACATTCTTATACTGTATCATTATAACATCAACACATTCTTATACTATATCATTGTAACATCAACACATTTGTATACTGTCTGATTATAACATCAATCCATTCTTATATTGTAGTATAGTAACATCAATACATTCTTATACTGTATCATTGTAACATCAACACATTTTTATACTGTAATATTATTATTACATCAACAAATTCTTATACTGTATCATTATAACATCAACACATTCTTATATTCTATCATTATGACATCAGCAAATGCTTATACTGTATCACTGTAACATCATCACATCCTTGTACTGTATCATTGTAATATCAACACATTCTTGTATTCTATCATTATAACATCAACAAATGCTTATACTGTATCATTGTAACATCATCACATTCTTATACTGTGTTATTATAACATCAACACATTTGTCTACTGCATCATTGTAACATAAAAGCATTCTTCTACTGTGTCATTATAACATTAACACATTTTATACTGTATTATTGCAACATCAACATATTCTTATATTGTAACATTGTAACATCAACACATTCTTATACTGTGTCATTGTAACATCAACACATTCTTACACTGTATCATTGTAATATCAACAAATTATTATACTGTATCATTGTAACATCAACACTTTCTTATACTGTATCATTGTAACATCAACACATTCTTACACTGTATCATTGTAACATCAACACATTCCTATCCTGTGTCATTGTAACATCAATGCATTCTTCTTCTGTGTCATTATAAAATCAACACATTCTTTCACTATATCGTTGTAACATCAACAAATTATTATACTGTATCACTGGAACAGCAACACTTTCTTATACTGTATCATTGTAACATCAACACATTCTTATACTGTATCATTGTAACATCAACACATTCTTTTACTGTATCTTTGTAACATCAACACATTCTTATACTATGTCATTATAACATCAACACATTCTTATACTGTATCATTCTAACAGTAGCACATTCTTATACTGTATCATTATGACATCAACACATCCTTAAACTGTATTAATATAACATCAACACATTCTTATACCATGTCATTATAACATGAACACATTCTTATACCCTATGATTGTAAAATCAGCACATTCTTATACTGTATCATTATGACATCAGCACATTCTTATACTGTATCATTGTAAAATCAACACATTCATATAGTGTATTAAATCATCAACACATTCTTATACTGTGTCATTATGACATCAACATATTCTCATACTGTATCATTGCAACATCAACACATTCTTATACTGTATCATTGTTACATCAACACATTATTGTACTGTATGATTATAACATCAACACATTCTTATATTCTATCATTATATCATCCACAAATGCTTATACTGTATTATTGTAACATCATCACATCCTTATACTGTATCATTGTGACATCAACACATTCTTATACTGTGTTATTATAACATCATCACATTATTATACTGCATCATTGTAACATCAACACATTATTGTACTGTATGATTATAACATCAACACATTCTTATATCATGTCATTATAACATGAACACATTCTTATACTCTATGATTATAACATCAGCACATTCTTATACTGTATCATTATGACATCAGCACATTCTTATACTGTATCATTATGACATCAACACATTCTTATACTGTATCATTGTAAAATCAACACATTCATATAGTGTATTAATACATCAACACATTCTTATACTGTGTAATTATAACATCAACATATTCTTATACTGAATCATTGCAACATCAGCACATTCTTATACTGCATCATTGTAACATCAACACATTATTGTACTGTATGATTATAACATCAACACATTCTTATATTCTATCATTATAACATCCACAAATGCTTATACTGTATTATTGTAACATCATCACATCCTTATACTGTATCGTTGTAACATCAACACATTCTTATACTGTGTTATTATAACATCAACTCATTCGTCTACTGCATCATTGTAACATAAAAACATTCTTCTGCTGTGTCATTATAACATTAACACATTGTTATACTGTATTATTGCAAAATCAACAAATTCTGATATTGTAGCATTGTAACATCAACACATTCTTATAATGTACCATTGTAACATCAACACATTCTTATACTGTATCATTGTAACATCAACACATTCTTATATAATATCAGTGTAACATCAACACATTCTTCTTCTGTGTCATATAAAATCAACAAATTCTTTTACTGTATCATTGTAACATCAACAAATTATTATACTGTATCATTGTAACGTCAACACATTCTTATACTGTATCATTGTAACATCAACACATTCTTCTTCTGTGTCATTATAAATCAACACATTGTTATACTGTACCATTGTAACATCAACACATTATTATACTGTGTCATTGTAACAACACATTCTTCTTCTGTGTCATTATAAAATCAACACATTGTTATACTGTATCATTGTAACATCAACACATTCTTATACTGTATTATTGTAACATCAACACATTCTTACACTGTATCATTGTAACATCAGCACATTCTTATATTCTATCATTATAACATCCACAAATGCTTATACTGTATCATTGTAACATCATCACATCATTATACTGTATCATTGTAACATCAACACATTCCTACACTGTATCATTGTAACATCAACACATTATTATACTGTATCAGTATAACATCAACAGATTTTTATACGTTATCATTGTAACTTCGACACATTCTTATACTGTATTATTATTACATCAACACATTCCTTTACTGCATCATTATAACATTAACACATTATTATACTGTATCATTACAACATAACATCAACACATTCTTATACTGTGTCATTATAACAACAACACATTCTTATGCTGTCATAACATCAACACATCCTTATACTGTATCATTGTAACAGCAGTACATTCTTATACTGTATCATTGTAACATCCACACATTCTTATACTGTATCATTATCACATCAACATATACTTGTGCTCTATTAATATAACATCAGCACATTCTTATACTGTATCATTGTAACATCAACACATTATTATGCTGTATCACTGTAACAGCAACACATCCTTATACTGTGTTAATAAAGCATCAACACATATTTATTCTGTATTATTATTATATCAACACATTCCTGTACTGTATCATTATAACATTAACGCATTTTTATACTATATCATTACAACATAATATCCACACATTCTTATACTGTATCATTATAACCTCAATACATTCTTATACTGTATCATTGTAACATCAACACATTCTTATACTGTATCATTGTAACATCAACACATGCTTATACTGTATTATTATTACATCCACACATTCTTATACTGTGTCATTATAACATCAACACATTCTTATACTGTTTCACTAGTATATCAACACATTTGTATACTGCATCATTACAACATAGCATAAATACATTCATATACTGTATCAGTATTACATTACATTCTTAAACTGTATCATTGTAACAGCAACACATTCTTATACTGTATTATTATTACATCCACACGTTCTTATACTGTGTCATTATAACATCAATACATTCTCATACTGTTTCATTAGTATAGCAACACATTTGTATACTGCATCATTACAACATAGCATAAAGACATTCATGTACTGTATCAGTATTACATTACATTAAACTGTATCACTGTATCAGCAACACATTCTTATACTATATTATTATTACAGCAATACATTTGTATACTGTATTATTATTAGATCAACACATTCTTATACTGTATCATTATAACATTAACATATTCTTATACTGTATCATTATAAAATCAACTCTTTCCTGTAGTGTATCATTATAACATCAACACATTCATATACTGCATCAGTATAACAACAACACATTCTTATACTGGGTCATTATAACATCAACACATTCTTATACTGTATCATTATAACATTAGAACATTCTTATACTGTATCATTACAACATAACATCAACACATTATTATACTGTATCATTATCACATCATCACATCCTTATACTGTATTAATATAACATTAACCCATTCTTATAACGTATCATTGTAACATCAAAACATTATCAGTGTAATATCAACACATTCTTATGTTTCATTATTACATCACCACATTCTTATACTGTATCATTGTTACATCAACATATCCTTATACTGCATTATCATAACATCAACACATTCGTATAATGTATTATTATTACATCAACATATTCTTATACTGTATCATTATAACATTAACACATTCTTATACTGTATTATTATTACATCAACATATTCTTATACTGTGTCATTATCACATCAACCCATCCTTATACTGTATTCATATAACATCAACATATTCTTATACCATATCATTATAACATCAACACATTCTTATACTGTATCATTATAACATCAACACATTCTTGTACTGTATCATTGTAACATCAACAAATTCTTACACTGTATCATTGTAACATCAACACATTCTTATACTGTATCATTGTGACATCAACACATTCTTATACTGTATCATTATAACATCAACACATTCTTATACTGTGTCATTATAACATCAACACATTCTTATACTGTATCATTATCACATCAACCCATCCTTATACTGTATCATTGTAACATCAACACATTCTTATACTGTGTCATTGTAACATCAACACATTCTTATATGCTATCATTATAACATCAACAAATGCTTATACTGTATCATTGTAACATCATCACATCATTATACTGTATCATTGTAACATCAACACATTCTTATATTCTATCATTATAACAACCACAAATGCTTATACTGTATCATTGTAACATCATCACATCCTTATACTGTATCATTGTGACATCAACACATTCTTATGCTGTGTTATTATAACATCAGCACATTCTTATACTGCGTCATTGTAACATCAAAACATTCTTCTGCTGTGTCATTATAACATTAACACATTTTTATACTGTATTATTGTAACATCAACATATTTTTATATTGTAACATTGTAACATCAACGCATTCTTATACTGTATCATTATAACATCAACACATTCTTATACAGTATCATTTTAACATCATCACATTCTTCTTCTGTGCAATATAAAATCAACACATTATTTTACTGTATCATTGTAACATCAACAAATTATTATACTGTATCATTGTAACATCAACACATTCTTATACTGTATCATTGTAACATCAACACATTCTTCTTCTGTGTCATTATAAAATCAACACATTGTTATACTGCATCATTGTAACTTCAACACATTCTTCTTTTGTGTCATTATAAAATCAACACATTCTTATAATGTATCATTCTAACAGCAACATATTCTTATATTGCATCATTGTAACATCAGCACATTCTTATACTGTATCATTGTAACATTAACACGTTCTTATACTGTATCATTGTAACATCAACAAATTCTTCTTCTGTGTAATTATAAAATCAACACATTCTTATACTGTATCATTGTAACATCAACACATTCCTACACTGTATCATTGTAACATCAACACATTATTATACTGTATCAGTATAACATCAGCAGATTTTTATACGTTATCATTGTAACATCAACACATTCTTATACTGTATTATTATTACATCAACACATTCCTTTACTGTGTCATTATAACATTAACACATTATTATACTGTATCATTACAACATAAACCAAATAAAGCAAAAATAGACCAAAAAAATTCCACAATCCATGAGACCCTTGTCCGGAAGAACACAGCTGCAAGAAGTCCTTAACGCGTTTTTATTATTATTGAAGACAAAGCGTTTTCACCACAGGATACTATGGCTTCATCAGAGGAATAAAACAATCGGGGAAACAATCCCCAGATATACCAGCAGTCAGGAAATGACATCATAGCTATAACCTGAAGTAGAATTACTACAACGCATAACCATCAATTATGCTAAAACAGGTGACATGCGCCCGTAACACTGAAACAACCAATGCATTAAAAAACCTTAACAAATAAAAAATAGTATGCGTATACATTCAATCAGCTAAAACCAATAAAGATGATTAAAAATCAAAGATTAGATAACAAGACAACACTCTCTCAGATTAGTGCATATCAAGGTATTCAACAGTACATTTTTATGCAGTGCACGAAAGAAAGTTCTTATAAAAGCCCCAACATGATTCACTGCAATTCGTTGCAAACTGCAAGCATTACAAAAAAAGAAAGAAGAATATTTGTAACAGATAAATGTTGTTCATACATATATTAATTACTATTACCCCGGTGTGCCTATCTTAGGTAACTCCTTAATTTCAACACAGGGGTAATGTTACAATTAATATTAAGGCCAGGATGCCTGAAAGCATCCAAACGCAACTGCCACTCTAATTCTCGATTCTCCAGTATCAATGAAAATGGGCCACCCCTAATTTTCAATGGTACATGGTCTATAGCCATGAAGTGAAAGCTATGACCCGGGTTCAACCCAATATGCTTGGCCAATGCATTATCACTCTTGCTGTTCTTAATGGCATAAATGTGTTCGTACACTCGGTCACGGACCCTACGGTCCATCTTGCCGATGTAAAAGGCTTGACAACAATCACACATGGCTATATAAATGATGGATCTACTCTCACAATTCAATGGGAAGCGAATAAAATATTTTTTGCCCCTGACTGTGAACATTTCACCTGATTTAACCTTGTCGCAAAATTTACAAAAGCCACATGGGTACATCCCTCTCTTTTTGTTAAAAGTATATTGAGACATGTCCCTTTGTAACAGTTCCTTAAGGTTACTAGCCCTTTTAAAAACAAATCTAGGTTCACTACCAAGTTTTTCCGCTAAAAAAGTGTTAGTAGATATAAAATGCCAATTTTTACGTATGATGGCTAGGATGCCTTTGGAATTCTTACTGAAAGTAGTGATAAAACTCAGGGAAAAGTCACATTCTTCACCCAGTGAAGTTGTTTCCCCTGTTACACAAGCGCTAGAATTCAAACCAACCATTCCCACAACACCAGTATGGTCAATAGGAGTGGGAACCGGTTGGGCTAGTAAAGGTTTGTAAAAGCCATTAATCCTTTTACTATCGACCTCCTGAATCAGGTCAGATAGTAGTAGGTCAGGATACCCTCGATTTTTGAACATTTCTCTCAATAATTCACATTCCCTTCTAAAGTCACTGATGGTACTGCACATTCTCCCTGCCCTCACCAGTTGTCCTTTTACTATAGAACGTTTCTGTTGGTATGGGTGAAAACTGGAAAAGTGCAGGAAAGAATTGCAGTACGTAGGTTTCCTGAAAACTGTTGACGTCAGAATATTATTTCTGACGTCCTTCACTAACTTAACATCAAGATAGTCTATCTCAGAAGGTGAGAAATTAAAAGTGAATTTTAAGAACTCTGTTGTTGAGTTCAATGCTTCAACAAAACCTGCAGCATCAGATCTAGAGCCCCTAAACAATATAAAATTATCGTCAAGGAACCTGGTGTAATACTTCACTGGGTTCATCAAACCAGGTATCTTATATAAAAAATTGGCCTCCCAATAACCCATGAAATAGTTGGCAACGCTCGCCCCACAGGGCGAGCCCATCGCAACACCTCGTTTCTGGAGAAAAAATTCACCATTAAAGGTGAAATAATTAGCAGAAAGGACGATATCCAGTAATTCAGTGGCTAAATCCACTTCTAGTCTGGAAGCCCCAACGTCCTTGAGTAGTAGACCTATCCACTCTATGGCCTCCTGATGTGGAATGGAGGTGTATAGGTCTACCACGTCAATGGTTAAGAAGTTATTCTCCTCATCAAATGGTATACCATTGATACTACCCAAAAAAGACCATGAGTCCTTACAAATGCTGGTAATAGATTTGATGTATTTAGACAAAATGTTGTTAATAAGCTTGGAACAAGGGTACGTGATGGATGACCTCCCATCAATCAGAGCCCTCATGGGGGGATTGTTGATGTCCTTATGAATCTTGGGGATTCCAAACATGACAGGTATTTTTGGTAGATTAATGTCAATGTAATTGAACAAATCAATGTCAATTTTCCCCTCAAGAAACAAGTCACGGAAGTAACCCCTGATCCTGTGGTACTGTCCATTAACCTCACTCTTCGAGGACTTGATGTAAGCACTGGAATTCAAAACACTAGACATTTTCTCGTTATATGTGAGGTCATCAAATAACACAAGGCCACCCCCTTTATCCGGCTTGATTAGTCGTACAGGTAAACGACAAAACTCATCCAACAAGGAAAGTTGTTCCCTAGTGATGTTGAAATCCCCACTGTTTGCGACATTGGATGTATTACTTGCGAGATGCCTAAAGTCCACTTCACATATGTTCTCAAACAATTGCAAGAGGGCATGCAGTGGGGGGTTAAACACACTAGGTAATTTTAACCCTGACAAGTTGGTGTCACCACCAGTAGCGCCCAGACCAGTTGCATCATGTTGTTGGTTGAACATTAATTTTAAGTTCAACTTCCTTACAAAACATTTCAATTCAATGATTTCCTTGGAAATGCTTCCAAATCTACCCGGTACAAAGGTGTTAGCAAAAGCTAGTAATTCAATCAACTGTTCATCCAAAATAATATTGGAGAAGTTATAGATCTTAAAATCACCCTTCACATTAGTAAGAATCTCAGGACAGGTATTCAAAACAAATGGGGGCAATGGGCTAGGTAGGGGGGACCCAATGACACTCGAGTCAAGAACTAATTGGTCTGATTCTTCCTCTTGTTCATGTAAGGCTTCTTGTTGCGTTGGCCTAAAAAATTATTATTATTACTGTGATTAACTTTTTTGTTAAACCCTTGATTAGGGTAAACATTGCTGGGCCCACCGTTATCTCTGGAAAACACATACTACTTTTTATTTGTTAAGGTTTTTTAATGCATTGGTTGTTTCAGTGTTACGGGCGCATGTCACCTGTTTTAGCATAATTGATGGTTATGCATTGTAGTAATTCTACTTCAGGTTATAGCTATGATGTCATTTCCTGACTGCTGGTATATCTGGGGATTGTTTCCCTGGTTGTTTTATTCCTCTGATGAAGCCATAGTATCCTGTGGTGAAAACGCTTTGTCTTCAATAATAATAAAAACGCGTTAAGGACTTCTTGCAGCTGTGTTCTTCCGGACAAGGGTCTCGTGGATTGTGGAATTTCATTACAACATAACATCAACACATTCTTATACTGTGTCATTGTCACATCAACACATCCTTATAATGTATCATTGTAAGAGCAGCACATTCTTATACTGTATCATTGTAACATCAACACATTCATATACTGTATCATTATAACAACACATTCTTATGCTGTCATTATAACATCAACACATCCTTATACTGTATCATTGTAACAGCAGCACATTCTTATACTGTATCATTGTAACATCCACACATTCTTATACTGTATCATTATCACATCAACATATACTTGTGCTCTATTAATATAACATCAGCACATTCTTATACTGTATCATTGTAACATCAACACATTATTATACTGTATCACTGTAACAGCAACACATCCTTATACTGTGTTAATAAAGCATCAACACATATTTATACTGTATTATTATTATATCAACACATTCCTGTACTGTATCATTATAACATTAACACATTCTTATACTATATCATTACAACATAATATCCACATATTCTTATACTGTATCATTATAACCTCAATACATTCTTATACTGTATCATTGTAACATCAACACATTCTTATACTGTATCATTGTAACATCAACACATGCTTATACTGTATTATTATTACATCCACACATTCTTATACTGTGTCATTATAACATCAACACATTCTTATACTGTTTCATTAGTATATCAACACATTTGTATACTGCATCATTACAACATAGCATAAAGACATTCATATACTGTATCAGTATTACATTACATTCTTAAACTGTATCATTGTAACAGCAACAAATTCTTATACTGTATTATTATTACATCCACACGTTCTTATACTGTGTCATTATAACATCAATACATTCTCATACTGTTTCATTAGTATAGCAACACATTTGTATACTGCATCATTACAACATAGCATAAAGACATTCATGTACTGTATCAGTATTACATTACATTAAACTGTATCATTGTATCAGCAACACATTCTTATACTATATTATTATTACAGCAATACATTTGTATACTGTATTATTATTAGATCAACACATTCTTATACTGTATCATTATAACATTAACATATTCTTATACTGTATCATTATAAAATCAACTCTTTCCTGTAGTGTATCATTATAACATCAACACATTCATATACTGCATCAGTATAACAACAACACATTCTTATACTGGGTCATTATAACATCAACACATTCTTATACTGTATCATTATAACATTAGAACATTCTTATACTGTATCATTACAACATAACATCAACACATTATTATACTGTATCATTAACACATCATCACATCCTTATACTGTATTAATATAACATTAACCCATTCTTATAACATATCATTGTAACATCAAAACATTATCAGTGTAACATCAACACATTCTTATGTTTCATTATTACATCAACACATTCTTATACTGTATCATTACAACATAACATAAACACATTCTTATACTGTATAATTGTTACATCAACATATCCTTATACTGCATTATTATAACATCAACACATTCGTATACTGTATTATTATTACATCAACATATTCTTATACTGTATCATTATAACATTAACACATTCTTATACTGTATTATTATTACATCAACATATTCTTATACTGTGTCATTATCACATCAACCCATTCTTATACTGTATTCATATAGCATCAACATATTCTTATACCATATCATTATAACATCAACACATTCTTATACCGTATCATTATAACATCAACACATTCTTATACTGTATCATTATAACATCAACACATTCTTGTACTGTATCATTGTAACATCAACAAATTCTTACACTGTATCATTGTAACATCAACACATTCTTATACTGTATCATTGTGACATCAACACATTCTTATACTGTATCATTATACCATCAACACATTCTTATACTGTGTCATTATAACATCAGCACATTCTTATACTGTATCGTTATCACATCAACCCATCCTTATACTGTATTCATATAACATCAACATATTCTTATACTGTATCATTATAACATCAACACATTCTTATACCGTATCATTATAACATCAGCACATTCTTATACTGTATCATTATAACATCAACACATTCTTGTACTGTATCATTGTAACATCAACAAATTATTACACTGTATCATTGTAACATCAACACATTCTTATACTGTATCATTGTGACATCAACACATTCTTATACTGTATTATTGTAACATCAACAAATTCCTACACTGTATCACTGTAACATCAACACATTCTTATACTGTATCATTATAGCATTGACACATTTTTACACTGTATCATTATAACATCAATACATTCTTATATTGTGTCATTGTAACATCAACACATTGTTATACTATAGCATTATAATAGCAACACATTCTTATATTGTAACATCAACACATTCTTATACTGTCTCATTGTAGTATCAACACATCCTTATACTGTATCATTGTAACATCAACACATCCTTATACCGTATTATTATAGCATTGACACATTTTTATTCTGTATTGTTGTAACAACAAGACATTCTTAGAGTCTTTCATTATAACATCAACACGTTCTTATACTGTATTATTTTAACATTGACACATTCTTATACTGTATCATTGTAACATCAACACTTTCTTATGGTGTATCTTTGCAACATCAACACATTCTTATACAGTATCATTATAACATCAACATATCCTTATACTTATCATTATAAATGCAACACATTCTTATACTGTGTCATTATAACATCAACACATCCTTATACTGTATCATTATCACATCAACACACCCTTATGCCTTATTATTATAGCATTTACACATTTTTTATTCTGTATTATTGTAACAACAAAACATTCTTATACTATATCATTATAACATCAACACATTATTATACTGTATTGTTATAAATGCAACACATTCTTATACTGTATCATTATAACATCAACACATTATTATACTGTATTATTATCACATCAACCCATCCTTATACTGTATTATTATAACATCAATATATTTTTATACTGTATCATTATTACATCATCACATTCTTATACTGTATCATTATAACATCAACATATTCTTATACTGTATCATTGTTTGCTCTGAGTGTGCTGATGGAGAAGTACAGAGAAGGTCAGAAGGAGTTGCATTGTGTCTTTGTGGACTTAGAGAAAGCATATGACAGGGTGCCTAGAGAGGAGTTATGGTATTGTATGAGGAAGTCAGGAGGGTCAGAGAAGTATGTAAGCATGGTACAGGATATGTACAAGTGTATTGTGACAGGAGTGACGTCTGTGGTGGGAGTGACAGATGCATTTAAGGTGGAGGTGGGATTACATCAAGGATCAGCTCTGAGGCCTTTCTTATTTGCAGTGGTGATGGAGAGGTTGACAGACAATATCAGACAGGAGTCCCAATGGACTATGATGTTTGGATGTGACATTGTGATCTGTAATGAGAGTAGGGAACTGGTGGAGGAGACCCTGGAGAGGTGGAGATATGCTCTAGAGAGAAGAGGAATGAAGGTCAACAGGACTAAGACAGAATATATGTGTGTGAATGAGAGGGAGGATAGAGGAATGGTGAGGATGCAGGGAGTAGAGATGGCAAAGGTCGATGAGTTTAAATACTTGGGATCAACAGTTCAGAGTAATGGTGAGTGTGAAAGAGAGGTGAAGAAGAGAGTACAGGCAGGATGGAGTGGGTGGAGAAGAGTGTCAGGAGTGATTTGTGACAGGTGAATACCAGTGAAAGGGAAGGTCTACAAGAGGGTAGTGAGACCAGCTATATTATATGGGTTGGAGACAGTGGCATTGACAAACAGGCAGGAGTCAGAGCTGGATGTGGAAGAGTTAAAGATGTTAAGATTTGCACTGGGTGTGATGAGGGTGGACAGGATTAGGAATAAGTATATTAGAGGATCAACCCAGGTTGGAAGGTTTGGAGACAAAGCCAGAGAGGCAAGATTGCATTGGTATGGACATGTGCTGAGGAGGGATGCAGAGTATATTGGGAAAAAAGATGCTAAGGATGAAGCTGCCAGGTAACAGGAAAAGAGGAAGGCCTAAGATAAGGTTTATGGATGTGGTTAGAGAGGACATGCAGGTGGTTGGTGTGACAGAGCAAGATGCAGAGGACAGGAAGAATTGGAAACAGATGATCTGTTGTGGCGACCCCTAACGGGGTGCAGCCAAAAAAAGAAGAAGAAGAAGAAGATTCTTATACTGTGTCATTATAACGACACATTCTTATATCGTAGTATTATAGCATCAACACATTTTTATTTTGTATTATTTTAACATATTCTTATACTGTATCATTATAACTGTGATGACTGGGGGACAGCCTAGTGAAATAGAATTTAATATATAATTCTATCAACTGTATAAATAAATGTAAAATACAGGCTTGTGTTTTTAAATGTAAGGAAACACTGTGAAATGTGGAACTGTAAAATATGTGACAACATTGCACTCTACTGGCCCAGTGAAGCATTTTGCATCCTTTCATGTTAGAACTGGGCCCAAGGGTGGCTGGATGATGATTTCATGCCCTTTGTTTTAGGGCTAAAGTGTATGACTAGAATTTATATGTGGAAGGTGCTTTACTGCTTTAGTTTCTGTTAGTATATATATATGTGAAATGTCTTCTATTGTTGCAAGTTTCTGTGCAGGTGTTATATTGCTAAATAATGCAGTTTGTGGACTGAGAACTCAGACCAGGTGTTAAGATGATGCAATATGAATACTGGGAAAACCTAAGTGTCAAAAATGATGTAATTTGGGGAGAGCCTTAGATACATGTTTGTTAGTAATGTTTAAATACTATTTCTGACAAGAGACCAAGAGCATTTTGATCTGGACATCTAACTTATCAGCACTCTGCTTATGCTCACATGTAAGTTTTTAGCACTATGATATCTTGTAGGAATAGTTAAAGATAGTAAAGATTAATTAGGTATTTTTCTTTGAAACCAGACCTCTCCTACTGTATTATTTTAAGTTTCTGTGTGATCTGTGAACTCTTAGATATCCCTATGGTGTAGTAGATTTGTCTTGTGTTTTATTTATTTATTATTAAATATGTTTAAAACCTTCTACCTGTGGCTGGTTTATGTAGAGATGAAGTATGCGTTAGAGTACATTATATATTTATAGAGTTTACTGTCTAAGCCCTTCCAATAAGCATTAGACTGTATAGTCACATTACCATTGGATATTAATATTGCACAGTAATAATTGGACACCCTTTTAAGGGCCTTTTAGTAGTTGATATTATTAACTGGATGGTGGCAGTAATTACTACCATATAGTCTTGGTAAAGGGGCACAGCTGAAAAATTTTTGTCAGCCTTTCCCAGGAGTGTCTGTGAAGTTGTATAAATACTTATCTCAAAGTGTGTGTGTGTTGTACAAATAGAAAACACTGATAGAAAAACGTTGAAAATAGGAAACTGTTAACGCCACAGACATGCAGGTGACTGGTGAAAAAATTTATTCTTTATTGCACTCTGGTACCTCGGCCTTCGCCTTCTCAAGGAATACATTAAATTTGTGTTTCACCACACCTTATAAATCATTAGCTTAAAATTTTAAAGCCAATCAAAACACTCAACGTGCATTTAAATAATTAAACATTTACACCTGAAAAAACCATCACTCAACCAACCCAATACATCTCATCAATACAAAATGTTATGCTTGAACCAAATGGCAAGACAATAAAATGTTAAATGGCATGAAAATTTATGCATATTAGAAATATATGATATACAAAATGTGCAAAATATACATAATGTGCAAAAGGAGTATACTTTCTCTTATTATATTATTTTATGAATCTCCATTTTATTTATGCATAATGCAATTCCTGTCAACCTGATAGAATATTCCTTTATTTTTTCTCTTTTTTCTTCATTATAACCCTGCTATAATCGTCATAAATGGCTTGCATCACATACCTTATGCAAATGACTGATGTAAATCAAAATATGTATGCTAAATTTATGTATGCTAAATTTACTATATTACCCAAAACTGTGTTGCATTCACCTCAATATTGACTTTGCAAGATTTACATATCTAAATTCATACCATTGGGGAAAAGAGTTTTGAAGTTCAAGATGAACTTAGACTCCATTTCCAATAGTTTTTTATTGTTCACTCCAATTTCCCCTTCCGCACTGAATGGCCTTCCCAATACACAAAATATTAAACCTTCCGCTGACCCATTGTGAAAGTCTATGAAATGTTTGGCCACTGGACTCTCCTGTCTACTGTTCCTAATGTCTCCTAGGTGTTCCATTATTCTTAATTTAACTTTTCTGGAGGTTTGTCCCACATACCACTTTTGACACCCACAACCAATGATGTATACCACTCCCCCCGAGTTACAGTCATAGTGTTCCAAAGCCTTATATTTCTTGTTGTTAATCAGTGTGCCATCTAGGTTCCTTACTCTATTGCAAACTTTGCAATTCCCGCATTTATATGTCCCTGCCTTAGAGATGTTAATTTTCCTCTTTAGATTTCTAGTATTTAAAATCTCCTTAAGGTTGGGATATCTGCCGTAAGAGAAGGTGAACTTACTGGGAAAAAATTTTCCTACTCTATCATCCCCCAGAACCAATGGCCAAAGACTAAACACTGTATCCCTCACGACTCCGGAAAATTGAGAAAATTTGGTGACAAAAAATAATTTGTCTTGTTCTATGGCCCCTGCTTCATTATTGACCAACCACGTGGACTTAAAACCCTGGCCACCTGAACTTCTTTTTCTAACCAAGCTTTCCTCCTGGCTCTCCCAGTGCGTGGGCACTGGAAGACCCAAATCCTTTTCCACCTTCCTTCTGGCAGAACGCACTATTGTCCCTTGATAACCCCTTGACTTTAATCTGTTTTCTATTTTATCAAACTCGCATCCCACCAAGCTTAGATCAGAAATGTTGTTTCCAATACGTTTGAACTCCCCTGTGGGTAATGCATTTATTAATGCCCCACTATGCATACTGGAGGCATGCAAAAAATTATCTGCAGCTGTTTTTTTATAATAAGGTCTATGCTGGATTCTGTTGTTCGAATCTACATAAAATTCAACATCCAGATACTGGATATTGCTGCCCCCTATCGTATGAGTGAAGTCCAAACCATAAGGATTTCCTTTAATTTCCGAAATGAATGTATCAAAATCCGAGGGATCCCCTTTACATAGGAACAACAAGTCGTCTATGAAACGTCTATATTTAACTACCTTGGCCCTATAGAAATTATTAATATAAATGACGGAATTTTCAAAGAATGCCATGAAGAGAATAGCATAGGATGGGGCAAAAGGTGTTGTGTCAGCTACTTGGACAGGGACATGAAGCACTGGTTGGACGGAGTGGGTACTGGAGGTCCTAGCTTGCCCAGTTAGGCAGAGACCTGGACCCTATAGCTGTGTCAGTGGGGAGTCTTATTGGGGACCTGGTGAGCAAGGGAGCAGCCAGCCCCAGACTGACTGTGATCTCTGTGTGCACTTAAGGGAAACTGTACTTTACTGTGTGTATTAGTTATCCTTTCCTCTTCTAGGAGATGACCTCCCTGGTGTTAGTGGTGAGGATTAAGGCTCCTTGATTGCTGGGCCAGGGCACGGTCATCACAAGTGTTTGGCAGTGGTGGGATCTACTTCACATACTAACTGGCTTGTAGTGGTGTGGGTAGAGCGAATTACTGTAGCTTATGTACATTGATCTTTTTTTATTTTATTTTATTTTATTTTATTTTATTTTATTTATTTATCATTTGTTGACCGGGAAAGTGTCTAAAAGTGTTTTGTACTCTAAAACAGCCACGCAGTGTATATCAAGAGTTCAGATCACAATTGTTTATTTCTTTTGTTAGCTTAGTGTTAGTCAGGGTGAGCAGGCAGCATGTCAGCAGAAGAGTATGGAAAGCTGACAAGGAGCCAGCTGGCCGAGATGTGCCAGGCTAGGGGGCTGGTGCATGGAAACCTGACTAAGGCAGACCTGATTGCAGCCTTGGTTACAGCTGAATCAGAAAACAGCAGCTTGGAGGACAATCAGACTGACAGTGGAGATACAATATCCTCAGAGAATGGACAGCTCAACTTTTCTGCAGTGGACTTACAAATTCAGCTAGAGCTGAAGTGACTTGAGTTGCAGACCAGGCATATGGAACTAAAAGCAGCTGAGAGAATGAGGAGCCTAGAAGCTGAAGAACAGGAACAGCAGAGAAAGCATGAGAGGGACTGGCTGACGCCAGAGTCATGGAAGTAATGGGGAAGTGAGTAACCAGACCCCAGAAGCACAAAAGGTCAGTAAATTTCTTCCACAGTTTAAAAAGGGGGATAATTTTGATAGCTTCATTCATATGTTTGAGCGGGTATGTAAACAGTATGAAGTTGACCAAAGGCTCTGGTTACGGTTCCTGACCCCCTTACTTCATGGTAAAGCTGTAACTTCTTTAGCTAAAATGCATGACACTAACTGTTTTGATTATAGTACTGTAAAAAGGCATTTGTTAGAATGTTTTACGCTAACACCTGAAATGTATAGGAAAAAGTTTTGTGAGCATAGACACAAGGCAGATGAAAATGTATGTGAATATGTTGTTGAACTGAGCACTTATTTTCATAGCTGGGTGAGTGGATGTCATTTCACCACTTTTGAAGGGCTAGCAGGCTTTTTGGTAAGGGAACAAGCCCTTAGCACTTTGCTTGAGGACATGAGGCTCTAATTAGCTGATAAGACAGTGTGTTACTTCAGAGGAGTTGGGGAAGAAGGGAGACCTATACCTAGCAAGCAGGGTAGCCCTGCACAGGAAAGGGACCCCTAGTACTGCTCATGGGACTAAAGGAACCTATGATGGGCAGCACAGACTGTCCCAACAGAATCCGCCAGTAGCAGGGGAAGCCACTAGTCCAGGTACATGTCCAGGAGCTAGGGTTAAATGTTTTGAATGCAACCACTGGGGCCATGTGGCATACAGATATCCATGGAGGCAAGGTGGGGAACCGAAAGTGAGAGAGCCAGTAAGTGGGAAAGACAAAATGCCAATTGTAGGTTGTCTTGAGACAACAGGGGTATGGAACTACCATCCTGTAGATGTCCTGAGAGGGAAGGCTTTGGATGAGGCAGTACCATGTACTAATGCAGTTACATGCAGTGAGGCTAGGAGACAAGCATGTGGGTCTGGTAACCTGGGGGAGACCCAGACAGACTGCATACTTGCAGCCAGGACTGCTGAGATGGTTACTTCAGGGAATAAGCTACACTGTAGCAGTGAGACTGAAGGTAAGCCACAGCTGCGTGTGGGTACTGATGTTCCCTTGGACAGGGTAACTGCAAAGGTAGAGGTGAGTAGTAGTACCCAGGCTGACAGTGAGGCACTGCTGTTACAGGATGCCAGACTTCCAGTGGAAGGGGAGCTGGGAAGGGTTACAAGGAGCGACTTGAGACAGGCTCAGCTCTCAGACCCTACATTGCAAGGCCTGAGGCTGGTAGCTAGGGAGGCACCTGATTCTCAAGAGAAGGGGGAATCTGTATACTGGAACAAAGAGTTACTGTACAGAGAGTGGACCCCTGAGGGAGGGCTAGAAGGTGAGAGAGTACAGCAGTTGGTTGCACCTAGAGCTTACCATCTGGCACTTCTAGCCATAGCCCATGATATTCCCTTTGCAGGTCATGTGGGCATAAAATGTACAAAGAGGTGTACTATGCAAAACTTCTATTGGCCTGGAATTTCTAGAGATGTAACAGGGTACTGCAGGACCTGGGAGCAGTGCCAAATGTAGGCAAGGCAGGAGACAAGGTGAGAGCTCCTTTGATGCCTTTGCCTATGATTGAGGAGCCATTTCAGAGGGTAGCTATGGATATTGTGGGTCCTCTGAGTACCCCAAGTTCCACAGGGAAAAAGTATATCTTAGTGATTGTAGATTATGCTACACGATACCCTGAGGAAGTGGCTTTGTCCTCCATTGAGGCAGAGAAGGTGGCAAATGCTTTGCTAGAGATTTTCAGCAGGGTAGGTTTTCCAAAGGAAATACTGTCTGACAGTGGTGTCAATTTTATGTCAGACCTACTGGATTGCCTGCGGAAGTCCTGTAGAGTGAAGCACATGAAGACCACCCCCTACCATCCCCAGACTAATGGTCTTGTTGAGAGGTTAAACTCTACAATCAATACCATGCTATGGGCATTTGCAGATCAGTTTAAGAGGGAGTGGGACAAATATTTGCCCCATCTGTTGTTTGCGTACAGAGAGGTTCCCCAGGGATCCACAGGTTTTTCACCCTTTGAGTTGCTGTATGGGCATAGGGTGAGCGGTCCTCTAGCTTTAATTCGAGATGAGTGGGAAGGTGAGTGTGAGTCTCACAAGGAGTCTGTTGTGGCATATGTCCTGAACCACAGGACAAGGCTCAAGAAACTCATGGGCTTGGCCCAGGAGAATCTGGCAGAAGCCCAACAACAGAAAAAGGTGTTGTATGACAGGAATGCTCGAGCTAGAAAGTATGCTGTAGGGCAGAAGGTGATGGTTCTCATTCTTGTCAGACACAACAAGTTGCAAGCAGCTTGGGAGGGACCCTACAAGGTGGTAAGACATGTAAGTGCTGTTAACTAAACGTGGAAGTGCTAGGCAGATGGCAGGGGCACAAATTGTACCATGTTAACATGATGAAATCTTACCATGATAGTGAGGCCCTTGTGCTGAGCATTTGCAGTGGATTGCAGGAGGAGTCTGAGAGAGATCTTGTGACTGATCTCCTCAGTGAGGCTCAAGCTGACACCTCGGTGGAAGGGGTAGCAATGTCCCAGTGGCTATCTCCTACCCAGGTTTGAAAGATCCGAGCAGTTTTGCAGGAGTTTGGGAGCAAGTTCACCGAGAAACCAGGGAGCACCCACCTGGTGCAGCACCAGGTGGATACAGGACCCCAAAGGCCTATCAGGCAGGCCCCTTATAGGGTGCCTGACTGAGTCAAACAGACTCAGAAGGAGGAGGTACAGGAAATGTTGGAACTAGGGGTGATTCAAGAGTCCAACAGTCCCTGGGCCTCGCCAGTGGTGTTGGTGCCAAAGAAGGATGGCAGCACCAGGTTCTGTGTGGATTACAGGAAATTTAATAGTCACACAGAGACAGATGCTTACCCCATGCCTAGGACAGATGAGGCCCTAGAGCAGCTGGGTGGGGCAAGTATCTTACAACCATTGATCTTACCAAGGGTTACTGGCAGGTGCCCTTGACTCCCAGTGCTAGAGAGAAGTCAGCCTTTGTGACTCCTTTTGGCTTGTATGAGTTCACAAAGATGCCCTTTGGGATGAAGAATGCCCCAGCGACTTTCCAGAGGCTGGTAGATCATATCTTAGCAGGAGCAGGAGGATTTGCCCTTGCTTACATGGATGATATTGCTATCTACAGCCATTCCTGGCCAGAGCACCTTCAGCATGTCAGGGAGGTGCTGGGTAGACTACAGAGGGCAGAGTTGACCATTAAGCTGAGCAAATGTCAGGTGGGTATGGCAGAGGTCTCCTACCTAAGACATAGAGTGGGGAGTGGTAAGATAAGGCCAGAACCTGCCAAAGTGGAAGCTATTCAGGCATGGCCTGCACCTGTTACCAAAAAGCAGGTGAGGGCATTCTTAGGGACAGCAGGGTAATACAGAAAGTTTGTCCCTAGTTATAGTACCATAGCTACTCCCCTCACAGACCTGATAAAGAAGAACAGGCCAGATAAGGTAGTGTGGACCCCAGCATGTGAGCAGGCATTTCAGAAGCTTAAGGAAGCTTTGGGAGGACCCCCTGTGTTAGCCAGTCCAGACTAAAGCAAAGAATTTGTTGTGCAGGTGGATGCTTCAAACTATGGGGTGGGAGGCTGTACTTATCCAGATTTCTTCAGAGGGAGAAGAGCACCCAGTGGTTTATCTCAGTCGTAGGCTCCAACCCAGGGAGGAATGCTATGCAGCGGTAGAAAAGGAATGTCTAGCCATAGTGTGGGCACTACAAAAACTTCAGCCTTATCTGTATGGTAGAATTTTCACTGTGATGACAGATCACAACCCTCTAACTTGGTTAAAGAGAGACAGTCAGCAAAATGCCAAGTTGCTAAGATGGAGTCTGGGGTTGCAAGCATATGATATATCAGTGCAGCACCACAGTGGGAGTAGCAATGCCAATGCAGATGGGCTGTTAAGACAGGGAATGGGGTGAGGCACACCCAGATAGACCTGACACTCTCAAGAGATGTTTTTCAAGGGGCACTTGAAAAACTTGCTTGAGTTCCCTTGGGGGGGGGGAGATGTGTTGATTGGGCAGATATGGGTGAAGGCTGCCAGCATAGTCAAATAGAATTTAATATATAATTATATCAACTGTATAAATAAATGTAAAACACAGGCTTGTGTTTTTAAATGTAAGAAAACACTGCGAAATGTTGAACTGTAAAATATGTGACAACATTGCATTCTACTGGCCCAGTGAAGCATGTTGTATCCTTTCATGTTAGAATTTGGCCAGAGGGTGGCTGGATGAATATTTCATGCCCATTGTTTTAAGGCTAAAGTTTATGACTAGAATTTAGATGTGGAAGGTGCTTTATTGCTTTAGTTTCTGTTAGTATATACATGTGAAATGTCTTCTGTTGTTGCAAGTTTCTGTGCAGGTGTTAGATTGCTAAATAATGCAGTTTGTGGCCTGAGAACTCAGACCAGGTGTTAAGATGATGCAATATGAATTCTTGGAAAACCTAAGTGTCAAAAATGATGTAATTTGGGGAGAGCCTTAGATACATGTTTGTTAGTAATGTTTAAATACTATTTCTGACAAGAGACCAAGAGCATTTTGATCTGGACATCTAACTTATCAGCACTCTGCTTATGCTCACATGTAAGTTTTAGCACTGTGATATCTTGTAGGAATACTTAAAGCTAGTAAAGATTAATGAGGTATTTTTGTTTGATACCAGACATGTCCTACTGTATTATTTTAAGTTTCTGTGTGATCTGTGAACTTTTTGATATCTCTGTGGTGTAGTAGATTTGTCTTGTGTTTTAATTATTTATTATTAAATATTTTTAAAACCTTCTACCTGTGGTTGGTTTGTGTAGAGATGAAGTATGCGTTAGAGTACATTATATATTTATAAAGTTTACTGTCTAAGCCCTTTCAATAAGCCTTAGACTGTATAGTCACGTTACCATTGGATATTAATATTGCACACTAATAATTGGACACGCTTTTAAGGGCCTTTTAGTAACTGATATTATTCATAGGTTCATAGTTTCATAGGTTGGTACTAGGCTATCAGCCCTAGGGCCTATACAAGCCTAGCCATAACAATTCCCTGGCTATTTCTTCCCACATTATTTACTTTCCTGGACCCCTGTCTAGCAGGGTGACTGATGTAATCCCTGGGGTGAATTTCCTTTCTCCCATCCAATCGTCAAGGTTTCTCTTGAAGAGGTCCAAAGAGGCACTCTGCTTTACATGTATGGGCAATCTATTCCAGAGTCTGGGGAGTCTCTGGGTCAGGAACCTATCCCTCCAGCATGTTTTGTTTATTGTGATGACAAGGTTTAGATCCCTGGAGTGTGTAGCTCTGAGGGATTGGGATTTCTTTAAGTGTAGCATGTCCAACAGCTCTGGGTTTGACATGGCCTTGTATGTTAAGCAGAGATCGCCTCTGAGTAGACAATATGCGACAGAGTATAGCTGGAGTTTTTAAGGCGGTCAGCGTAGGGCATCTGCTTTAGGCCTGTGATTCTTTTAGTGAGGTATTTCTGAGGCCTTTCCAGTTGTTGCAGATGTCTTGAGAGGTACATACCAAATGGGGCGTTGTATTCTATAATGGGTCTAATGAGGGATGAGTACAGTGGGACAATGACCTCCTTTTTTCTGGATGAAAAGCCCTTCATGATGAGGTGTGCCACATAGAAGGATTTCCTGACTGTTGTGGCAATGTGGTTATCGAAGGTGAGACCACTGTCCACCTGTGTCCCTAAGTCCCTTATCACACTTTCTGTGTTTAGTGTACTGCCACCTATATGGTAATTCATGGATACATGTTTTTTCCCAAAGGGGATAACAATACATTTCTTGGCATTGAGCTTGAGCCCATGGCTCTGGCACCAAGCATCTGTTTCTGTAAGGCCCTTTTGTAGAGTATCCACATCATTTGGGGTTCAATAATGGCTCCCAGTTTGCAGTCATCTGCAAACTTTGTTAGCCAGAGTCCCTTAGTGTTGACCTGTACTTCAGAGAAGTAGATGCCAAACAAGAGCGGTCCCAGGACTGAACCTTGAGGTACTCCACTTGTCACTTGTCTGGAGCTGGATTTGGAGTTGGCTACTTTTACAGTGTGGGTTCTATCAGTAAGCCATTTAGCAACCCATTGGGTAACATAGGGATTAATGCCCAACTTAGTAAGTTTATCTATGATTCCAGAGTGGGGGGTGGTGTCAAAGGCCTTGGCAAGGTCTAAATAGGCTGTGTGGACCACCTTACCCTTGTCCATGGCTCTGGAGACTGATTCAAAAAAGTCAATCAGGTTCAGGAGACAAGATCGGCCCTTCACAAACCCAAACTGGATGGGGTCCAGTGTTTGAAGGTTGCCAATGTCTTTGTTTATAAGTTCCATGGTAATACGCACCATGGCCTTGCAGATAAGGCTTGTCAGACTGATGGGACGATAGTTTCCTGGATCCAAGGTGGATCCCCCCTTGTGGATTGGGATAACTGTAGCTCTACGCCACTCAGTGGGCACGAAACCTGAGGTGAGGCTATGATTAAACATGACACTTAGGTGAGGTGCCAGTTCATATTGTATTTCATGTAGTACACAGCCCGGGATGTCATCTGGTCCCATGGATGCTGTATTCTTGGCTTTAGAGAGTGCGTTTTGTACCTGTGTGGCCATTATTACTGAAATTTGGCAATCTTCCGGTATTGAGATGGGCCATTTAGGGGGTGAGAGGGGGGTAAAGTTGGCACTGAATCGATCTGCCAAGATATTGGCAATATCCTTCAGATCAGTATATTTAATGCCATTCTGTTTTAGCTCAGAGCAGATCTGAGCATTGCCATTTAGATTCTTGACATAGTTATAGAATGCTTTGTGGTTGTCTTTGGAATCTTTGGCAATTTTATTTCCGTAACTAGCTTTGGAGGATTTTATGAGGCATCTCAGTTTCTTACTGAGGCTAGTAAGGGAGTTTTTTGCATCCTGGGATTTTCCTCTTTTCTGCAAAAGTTTCTTCCTTTTGTTGTAAAGTTTGTTTATGGCAGGGGACCACCAGATTGGCTTCCTTTTTTGGATGAGAGCATTTTGGTTCTATTTGGGATGGCACGAGTCATGCATGAGTGGATGTGCTCGTACAGTGCCTTAGTGTAGGATTCAGCAGTTGAACTTTCAGTTCCCGTCTGCATGGGTGTCATGAAGTTTGTCACGTCTGACTTGAGTAGCATGAAGTTGGCTTTGGAGAAGTTTTTTATGGTGGTTTCTTTACTGGGGTGGGGTGGGGGTGGGATGTGGATGTTAAGGGTGATTAGCTTATGGTCAGACCTGACTAACGAGGGGGTGACCATAGGTATGGAGCATTGATTTCCCATGTTGGTAATGACCAGGTCTAGGATATTGGAGCCCCTGGTGGGACTATGGATTAGTTCATCCAGGGCGTTGGAATTTATGAATTCCAAGAACCGTTGCGCAAAGGTGTTGGGACATGAGTAGTTTTCCCAGTTAATGGCAGGGTAGTTAAAATCACCCAGTATTAGGGTGTTTGGTTCTATCTTAATATTTTCCAGTATGTTTAGAAAGGTGTAGTGAGAATCTTGGGGTATGGTGGGGGATCTGTAGCAAGCTACAATTTGGATTGCAGTCTTACCTAGTGTTAGTTGCACTTGGAGAATTTCAGACACATTGTGTTGGCCAACTAGCCTGGTGATGTGAATATCCTTGGTGAATATTGACACTCCTCCACCTTTAGTGTTTCGGTCCTGGTTTGGTGGCCGAAAAGTGTGGTAAGAGTTGTAGCCTGGTATTGCAGGGGTGCTCTCTGGAGCCTTGAACCAGGTCTCAGTTACTGCACAGATATCGATGTTCTCCATTTTTAGGAGTGCCTCGAGAGTGTATTTTGAGGTTTAGACTTCTAGCATTGAGTAGCATTACCTTCAGATTTTGCATGCTTGTACCTGTTACGGTGGTGGTTTTGTCCTTTGAAGTTTGCCTAAAAAAGGCACTATAGGGGTGGCAAGAGCCTTAGCCAGTAACCTGAATCCCAGGGGCGACAGGTGCAGACCATCTCTGGCAAAGCATCGTGCTCTGTCAATCATGTCATCCCAGGCAGACAGATACTGGATCCCCTTTGAATGACACCATAAGCTTAGCCAATTGTTGAAGTCAATCATTTTATCCTTATATTGTGGTATCATTCTGGGCAAAGGCAGGATACTACTCAGGGCTAGGGTCATACCTGCCTGGGCCATATGATCCGAGAGCTCTTCCATGTCTCTTTTCATGTAGTCCAGGGAGGTACGTCTCAAGTCATTCACTCCAACATGGACAATGACAGAGTCATATTTGTACTTGTTGTGGAGTGACTTGAGTGCATGCGTTATGTGGTGGATCCTGGCATCCTACAGGCAGCTGACTGTAATTTTCTCCTTATTCAACCTGGTGAGAGGGACATCAGTGTGCCGGACTATAGAGTCACCTATGACTAAAGTGTTAGGTACATTGTCTTGCCTTAGGGGCTGTTGCTGGGTGGCACACTGGTGTTGTGAACTATGTGACACATTGGTTGTGATTGGTGTTTGTTTGCGTTTCAGCTTCAGAGGTCTTTGTTGCTTGGGCAGGTTACAGTTAAGGGCCTCTGCATATGTGAATTTAGTGTTGCTATATGTGGGTGTTGGTGGTGCGGGTTTAGAAGGGCTATGTGTTGCTTGAGGTGTAGTGTGGGTGTTAACCTTCGCCTCATGACTTTTTAGCACAATCTTGGCTGGAGAGAGCTTTGCTTCCATTTTGGCTATGTAAGTGCATCTCTCACAGGTTGTAGTGTTGGGTGGTAGGAGGAGATGGTTGTCTGTGTACATGAGGCAATTGCTGCATTGCCCCAGTATGCCCAGATTCACCTGGTGGACAGGAGAAATCACTGGAAGCTGACCCTTGGACATGCCTGGTTTGGGGCTTTTTTTTTTTTTTTTGTAAAGTATAGGAGCTGTTTCCTTAGCAAGGTACTTTGCAATTATAGGCTGTTTAGTGCCTACTATTAATTTCTCCTTGTTAACAAGGAGAGTTCAGTGTTTGTATGAGTTTAAGGCTTCCTAGTGCTTTCCAGCAGGTATTAGAGAAAGTGCTAGTGACAGGGATGCTTAAAGGTAAGATTGAAAAGAATGCACTCTGCAGTGTGCACTAGAGAAGTTAGATGTGAAAGTAGGTAACTTGAGTTTTACCTGTTTAAAAAGTTAAGGTTTAGTGGAGAGTTACTATTTTTAAAACAGCAAGATGGATTGAAAGGGGTGGTCACTTTTGTATTTTGGTACTATGAAATACTGTAGGATGGCCAATAAATTTAAATAATTGAAGGGGTGAGATTTCAAAAATGATGATTTTGTGATTACTCACATAAGCCAGTGAAAGTAGAGAGAAATGAGATATATGGTCAGATTAACATAAGAGGCGGGCAACTAGAAAGACAGTGGTATTTAACAAGACAACTTAAATAGGTGGGAGGGCGGGATAAAAATTCTGCCTGACTCAGAACAGAGAGAGCTGTGGTCTCTTTTGAAGTTTTAATATGCTGTTAAAACAGAATGCAAACAAAACACAAGGTAAAGAAAACAAACTACAGTATTCAAAATATAGAAAGGCAATACAGTAATACAAAAAATAAAAGCAAACTAACCTTTCCTTCACAGCAAAGTGTAGCAGAGTCTGGATGAGCCTTTCTGGTAAAGCTCTGAAATTAACTGGGTGGTGGCAGTAATTACTACCATATAGTCTGGGTAAAGGAGCACAGTTAGAGAATCTGTGTCAGCCTTTCCCAGGAGTGTCTGTGAAGTGGTATAAATACTTTTCTCAAAGTGTGTGTGTGTTGTGTCAGCTACTTGGGCATGGACATGAAGCACTGAATGGACAGAGAGGGTACTGGGGGTCCTAGCTTGCCCAGTTAGACTGAGACCTGGACCCTATAGCTGTGTCAGTGGGGAGTCTTATTGGGGACCTGGTGAGCAAGGGAGCAACCAGCCCAAGACTGACTGTGATCTCTGTGTGCACTTAAGGGAAATTGTACTTTACTGTGTGTATTAGTTATACTTTCCTCTTCTAGGAGACGACCTCCCTGGTGTTAGTGGTGAGGATTGAGGCTCCTTGATTGCTGGGTCAGGGCACGGTCGTCACAATAAAATCAACATATTCTTATACTGTATCATTGTTTGCTCTGACTGTGTTGATGGAGAAGTACAGAGAAGGTCAGAAGGAGTTGCATTGTGTCTTTGTGGACTTAGAGAAAGCATATGGCAGGGTGCCTAGAGAGGAGTTATGGTATTGTATGAGGAAGTCAGGAGTGTCAGAGAAGTATGTAAGTCTTGTAGAGGATATGTACAAGGGTAGTGTGACAGTGGTGAGGTCTGCGGTGGGAGTGACAGATGCGTTTAAGGTGGAGGTGGGATTACATCAAGGATCAGCTCTGAGCCCTTTCTTATTTGCAGTGGTGATGGACAGGTTGACAGACGTGATCAGACAGGAGTCCCTGTGGACTATGATGTTTCAATATGACATTGTGATATGTAGTGAGAGTAGGGAACAGGTGGAGGAGAGCCTGGAGAGGAGGAGATATGCTCTAGAGAGAAGAGGAATGAAGGTCAACAGGACTAAGACAGAATATATGTGTGTGAATGAGAGGGAGGATAGAGGAATGGTGAGGATGCAGTGAGTTGAGTTGGCGAAGGTGGATGAGTTTAAGTACTTGGGATCAACAGTTCAGAGTAATGGTGAGTGTGGAAGAGAGGTGAAGAAGAGAGTATAGGCAGGATGGAATGGGTGGAGAAGAATGTCAGGAGTGATTTGTGACAGACGAGTACCAGTGAAAGGGAAGTTCTAAAAGAGGGTACTGAGACCAGCTATGTTATATGGGTTGGAGACAGTGGCACTGACAAAAAGGCAGGAGTCAGAGATGGATGTGGCAGAATTAAAGATGTTAAGATTTGCACTGGGTGTGACAAGGGTGGACAGGATTAGGAATCAGTATATTAGAGGGTCAGCCCAGGTTGGAAGGTTTGGAGACAAAGCCAGAGAGGTGAGATTACAATGGTTTGGACATGTGCTGAGGAGGGATGCTGGGTATATTGGGAAAAAGATGCTAAAGATGAAGCTGCCAGGAAACAGGAAAAGTGGAAGGCCTAAGATAAGGTTTATGGATGTGGTGAGAGAGGACATGCAGGTGGTTGGTGTGACAGAGCAAGATGCAGAGGACAGGAAGAAATGGAAACAGATGATCTGCTGTGGCGACCCCTAACGGAAGCAGCCAAAAGAAGAAGAAGAAGAAGAAGAAGATTCTAATACTGTATCATTGTAACATCAACACATTCTTATACTGTATCATTATAGCATCAGCACATTCTTATACTGTATCATTGTAACATCAACACATTCTTATACTGTATCATTATAGCATCAACACATTCTTATACTGTATCATTATAGCATCAGCACATTCTTATACTGTATCATTGTAACATCATCACATTCCTACACTGTATCATTGTAACATCAACACATTCTTCTTCTGTGTCATTATAAATCAGCACATTGTTATATCGTATCATTGTAACATCAACACATTCTTCTTCTGTGCCATTATAAATCAACACATTGTTATACTGTATCATTGTAACATCAACACATTCATCCGCTGTGTCATTATAACATCAACACATTCGTGTACTGTATCATTATAACATCACAACATTTTCATACTGTATCATTGTAACATCAACACATTCTTATACTGTATCATTGTAACATCAGCACATTCTTTTACTGTATCATTATAACATCAACACATTCTTATATTGTATTATTATAACATCACTTTTACATGCACCTCTTATGCAAATGTAGGCCTGTGGGCACCCACGTACTGTGTACAGAGCAACATGCCTGTTGTCACCCACTTACCATCTACAGAGCAGCATGCTTGTGGGCACCCACTTACTGTGTACAGAGCAGAATGATTATGGTTACCCACTTACTTTGTACAGAGCAGCATGCCTGTGGGCACCCACTTACCATGTACAGAGTAACATACCTGTGGGCACCCACTTACTGTGTACAGAGCAGAATGATTATGGTTACCCACTTACTTTGTACAGAGCAGTATGCCTGTGGGCACCCACTTACCATGTACAGAGTAACATGCCTGTGGGCACCCACTTACTGTGTGTAGAGTGGCATGCTGTTGGTGCCCACTTACTGTATACAGAGTAGCATGCCTATGGACACCCACTTACCGTGTACAGAGCAGCATGCCTGTGGGCACCCACTTACCATGTATAGAGCTGCATGCCTATGGACACCCACTTACTGTGTACAGAGCAGCATGCCTGTGGTCACCCACTTACCATGTACAGAGCTTCATGCCTATGGACACCCACTTACTGTGTACAGATCAGCATGCCTGTGGGCACCCACTTACTGTGTACTGAGCAGCATGCTTGTGGGCACCCACTTACTGTGTAAAGAGCAGAATGATTTTAGTTACCCACTTACTTTGTACAGAGCAGCATGCCTGTGGGCACCCACTTACCATTTACAGAGCAACATGCCTGTGGGTACCCACTTACTGTGGATAGAGTGGCATGCTGTTGGTGCCCACTTACTGTATAGAGAGTAGCATGCCTGTGGTCACCCACATAGTGGCCACCCCTGCAGTGCAAGTCTATAACGACTTCCACACATTTAGACCACTTACCAAACAGGCAGGGACTAAAGATGGAGCTGTCTTGATTTACATCAGAAATATGTATACCTCCAGGGTGGTCAAATAGGACAATGCACTTGAGCTTCTCCACATTCAATCACCATAGGCAAAATTCATACCAGTTCCTTATAAGCAATATGTCCCACTCTATGACCCAGGAAACTCTTAACATATATTTAAGCTTACTGGTAACACTCACCATCCAACCCAATAGCATATTCATGGAAGACTTTTATTACCCCTCTATTAACTGGGAATCATATACATCATCAAACATGCAGGCACAGAGATTTCTGGATTTTGTAAACACAAACTCACTTGACCAGATTGTCAGTACACTGACTAGGGGTCCAAACATACTGATTCTGGTCATAGATTCATAGGTTCATAGGTAGGTACTAGCCTATTGGCCCTGGGGCCTATACAAGCCCTGCCAAAAAGGTACCCTGGCTTTTGCCACCCAAGAAAATTATTTTCCTGTGCCACTGTCGAGCAGAGCCACAGAGGTGATCCCCGGAGTGAATTTCTTATTTCCCATCCAGTCATCAACATTGTTCTTGAAGAGTGCTAATGAGGAGCTTTGTTTGATATAGAGAGGTAGTTTATTCCAGAGTATAGGAAGTCTCTGGGACAGGAATCTATCCCTCCGGCATGTTCTGTTTATTGTGGTGACAAGGTTTAGGTCCTTACTAATATGGCAGAATGCTGCACACACCCAATAGTGCAATGTCCTCCCTGGTAAGGTCAGACTACAAAATGGTCTCTTTTGAAGTAAAAATAAAATATGATACCCCAGGTAATCCTGGAATGTTCATGAGCTATCCTAAATCAGATGTTATTAAGTAATAACCTGGCAAAATTTGAAGCCCCCCTAAACCAGAGAAGACTACTGCCTATGTGGAACTGTTCACAAAAACTCTGTGAGCATGTTAACAGCTGCATAGAAGTAGCTGTACCCAACAAGAATAAGTACAGAACTACCTCAAAAAATAAGCCACCCTCATGGAATCTCAAAGTCAATAGGCTGTATAACAGAAGGTAGAAAATCATTGCAAAAATTAGGAGGTGCAGCACCCAGCAGGATAAAAGCACTCTCAAACTAAACAAACAGCTCAGAGGACAAATAAAACAAATTTAAAGTAAATTTGGTCTACCATGTTAAGGATAACCACAAGACATTCTTTAGCTATGTCTGCAACATCAAAGGCAATACACCATTCTGTGCACAGCTCATTGTTAATGGAACCACCTATACTTACCCAGACAATATTGCAAACTTTCTAACAAATTCAGCTCTAACTTTACCCCTCTCTCCCTGCCTCAACCTCACCTCAGGAAATACCATCAAATAAAACTGCCTCTCAATGCCTAAGCCTTTCTGTATTACTACAGAATGCCTCTGCAATCTCCTCTGTACAATGTTTAGCAATGTGGATGCCTACCTGTACAGTGTATTATAACAGCATGCATATTGATAAGTATCTGTTCAGTGTATTACAAAATGATGCCCATAATTACCCACTAATGTAGTGGGTTTAGTTCCTGCTACTTCTTCCGCTACCTCATTACAGAATCAGAAAAAACAACCTCAAATGCTTTTCTGAAATCAGCTTGTCTGTATTTCTTTTTTTCTTCTCTTCTTCCTTATATTTTACTTTTTAAATTAAAAGCATTCGCTTTTTAATTTTTTTTATTTATATTTTATTTTATTTTATTTACAGATAAGTGAACTCAACCACAGGGACCTTTTTAGTCAAGATCTTGTAAGAAAGAAAATGATGAAAAATATATACATATAAAATGAGTAATTAATTTAATTTACAATATAGATAAAAATAACATTTCTAATACTGTTCATTATACTACTTGTTTTATTAAATGCCCTCAGTCACCCATTTTTATCCAGAGTTTCTGTACAGTGTGTTGCAATAGCATATGTATAGGGACTCATCTGTACAATGTATAATGACTGGATGCCTATACATGCTAATTTGTATTACAACAGCATGCAGACTGATATACATCTGCACAGTGTACTGCAAAAGCTTACCTAAAGGCACAGTTGTCTATGATTCATAGGATCATAGGATCATAGAAGGTAATGAGGCTAATGGCCCTGTGGCCCTTGCAAGCCTTTCCAAGAGTTTATCCCAAAAAATCCTCAGTCATCACCTGTCATCCCTGTCAATCAGGGAGACAGGTGCAACCTCTGGGACAAATTTGTGGTTTCCCATACATTCATCAAGGTTTTGCTTGAAGAGGGTCAGTGAGGTACTGTGTTTGCCATGTTTGGGAAGTCTATTCCAGAGACGGGGCAGCCTCTGAGAGACAAGCCTGTCTCTCCAGCAGGTTTTGTTGATGTTGCATATTAGTTTTAGGCCTTTCGAGCAGGTAATGCATGAGGTGTTAGACTTATGGATATGGAGCATCTCTAGTAGGGCAGGATCCAAGATTGCTTTGTAGGTGAGACACAGATCACCTATGAGCAGTCTGTATGATACTGAGTAGAGTGATAGTGATTTGAGCCTGTCCACATAGGATGGGTGTTGGAGGCCATAGATTCTCTTTGTGAGGTATTTCTGTGGCCTTTCCAGTTGGTGCAGGTGTTTGGAGAGGTACATACCAAATGAGGAGTTATACTCAATTATTGGCCTAATGAGGGAGGAATACAGAAAGGTAATAACCGCCTTTTTTCTGGATGCAGCCCTTTACTTATGAGATGAGACAAGTAAAAGGCTTTTCTAACCACTGCTGCTACATGATGGTCACATTTGAGATTGTTGTCAACCTGTGTACCCAGGACTCTCACCACAGGCTGTGTGTTTAGGGAGTTGCTGTTGATGGTACTCAGTAGGGGCTGTGTTTTTGCTGAATGGCATGATAATACAATTTTTAGGTTTAACTTAAGGCCATGACTTTGGCACCAGTAATCTATTGCTGTGAGACCCTCTTGCAGTATGTTAACCTCATTTGGGGAGTCAGTGAAAGCACTTAGCTTACAGTTATCTGCAAACTTGGTCAGCCACAGGCCTTTTTTCTTTGCCTGGACCTGGAAAACAGCAGGGGTCCCAGGAAAGATCCCTGGGGGACACCACCAGTGACAGGTCTGTTGTTGGAGGTGGAGGCACCTATTTTGACCTTGTGAGTCCTATCTGTGAGCCAGTTGGCCACCCACCTGATGAGATAGGGATTTATGCTAAGTTGTGTTAGCTTTTTGATAATGCTTGAGTGGGAGATTGTATCAAAGGCTTTGGCCAAGTTGAGCTGCATGTACTGACTTTCCCTCATCCAGGGCCTTGGTGACAGTCTCAAAGAAGTCAGCCAGGTTCAATAGGCAAGGTCTGCCCTTGATGGATCCAAATTGGGTGGGGTCACTTGCTTGGAGATTGCCTATGTCCGTGTTTATGAGTTCCATAATAATACGTTCCATGGGTTTACGGATCAGACTTGTCAAGCTAATGGGGGTGATAGTTTCCTGGGTCAGTAGTGGCACCACCTTTGTGCAAGGGGATGACAATGGCAGTTCTACACTCAGGTGGAATGAAGCTTATACTTAGGCAGTGGTTGAATAGGGTGCTCAATGGTGAAGCTAGTTCTTGCTGGAGATGATGCAAAAACAAACTAGCCTGATTATTGCAAAATCATTCCTATATGCACCCACTTCTTGAGTGCGTTACACCAGCACATCTATATGAATCCATTGAACAGGTATTACAATAGCATTGGTTCAGAGGGTCGTACGTGTGTACTAGGCTAATGACCACTGGGGAGTTGTTAAGCTTTGCCATGCATCCCAAATCTCTGACAAGTTCTGGTACCCTTAATAAGTGTAAGCAGGGGCTTGGTAAATGAACCCTTTATAAACTACCTGTGTCCATTAGAGACATAGTTGGCAAACCAGGGATGAATTTTGAGTTCCCATCCAATTGTCCAAGTTGTATTTGAATTGGGTTAGAAAGAAACTCAGCTTCACATGAATGGGAAGCCTGCTGCAGAGAAGGGGTAGTCTCTGGAATACATACCTATCTGTCCAGCAGGTCCTGTCTATATCACAGACAAGGTTTATGTCTATAGAATGGGTAATTCTGGTGCTGTTTCATTTTGTAGATATGCAGGATGTCCATCAGGGTGGGATCTGACAATTCCTTGTATGCCAGGCATAGACCCCCCTTCAACAGCCTGTAGGATGCAGAATTCAGAGATAGGGCTTTGAGGTGGTCTGTAATGGACTTGTTACTTACCCTTTGTATTCTTTTAGTGAGGAACGTCTGTGCACATTATAATTGTTGGATGTGCTTGGTTAGGTACATAACAAAGTGTGCATTGTACACAATAATAGGTCTGATGAATGCTGAATACAGTGGAATACTGACTTCCTTGGACTTAGATGCCATACCTTTCTTTATAAGTTGCACAACATAGAACGTTTTCCTCACTACTGTAGACACATCATGGTCAAAGGTTAGATTACATCTTTGTATGCATACATACATCAATATGTATCATGTATTATACCAGCACATCCATGTACAGTTTATTACAACAGCATGTCTACAGGTTCCAGTCTGTTGAGCTTATTACAACATACCTACAGGTATTCACCTGTGCATGTACTACAACATGATTATGGGCATTCCACCTGTACAGTATGCTATCATGCTATCACAGCCTATTAACAGGTACCCACCTGTGTGGTTTATTGCAGCAACATACTTACAGGCAGTGGCTTCTATAGTGTATTACAACAGATTACCTATGGTCAACCACCAGTAAATGTATTACAATAGGATGCCAGCTTGTGTCCACCTGTACACTATATTACAATAACACATCAATAGGCACCATACGGCATTGCATACTGTACCAGCATGCCCACAGACACCTGCCTGTACAATGTATTATGATACCACTCCCACATGTACCCACCTATTTAGTGTATTACAGCAGCATGTCTACAGGTATCCATTTTTTACAGTGTATTACAGCAGCATGCATACATGGACCATCCATGAACATGATGAATTCATTGCAACAGCGTAACCATGGAAATTAATATCACAGCTTTAAGTGTGCTGTGTTTATTTATTTATTGGCTGGTTAAGTGAACGGGCACCCTCCCAGACCCCTTTCAGCCATGCCCCTGGCTATAAGAGCACAATTAAAGGTAATATATATGGACATTTTTCAACACAGCTGGCCATCCAGCATGTTTTAGGAGGTGGGATGAAAATAGGATATCCCAAGAAATGCCACATAAACACAAGGAGAGCTTACAAAGCCCACAGGTAACAAGAAAATAGGATTGAATCCAAGACTCTTAAGCTATTAGCTAGAAACTGTAGTCACTGAGACAAAGTGTGCACCTTTTAGAAAAGCAATCAGATGGCAACTTACGGAAACAATGGACATTGTCCCAGCCCATTATAAACCTAGTACTAAGCAAACAGCCAGTGTCTCATTTTCTGCCACTTGCATTACAGGATGTGCCAATTAAAGAAGTATCTGTTTGTTAGGTTTTTCAAGCATGATGTCCCCTGCAAGTAAAGGAGGCATTGCAGCTCTATCAAGGAGTTAACCTATACGTGTTGCAGTGACACAGCACCAAAATTGTAACAATGCGTATGGCACTATTCATAATGCCATTTGACTACTTTTCTACAGCACTTCCATGGGAGGGGTGTTATACAGTCTTAAATCTGCACTAATATATTCTCCCTCCCAGATCATACACATTGGAGTAAGAATGAAAAAGTTTGTTTTACAGCGGACCATTGTACTTACCTTTACTCCATAACTGTGTGAACTTTACCAGGGAATTTATTTGTAAGAGAGTTGTATTGGGGGATTGCGTGTAAATAAATATGGGCTGTTTTGTAAAATTCATATTGTAGAGAATATTCAGTAAATCATCTTCAGTCATTTGGTTTCACCCAAATATCATTCAGTCTTTTTGCATTCTGTCTAACTCAGAAGAGACTTTCCATATGTCCCTGGTCAGTTCTTTGATGTTGGTTGTAAACGAACCAGTTTTTGCAAACTGTGTTCACATCTGTGGATAGAGAACACTATATCAGTACATTATAGTGACCACGTAGATCAGACTGTATCAAATAATTAAACAGTAAGCAAACTATGTTGTCCTATTGCAACTGTCTCACACCTGAACACGACAATACAGCTGTAGGCATCTGTATATGTGTATCACATACCAGAAACCTTATCACATATTTAGGTATCTGTGCACACTGCTCTGAGCCATAAAATATGTACATGTAAAAATGCATGTCTGCTCACTTATCTCCACATATTTGTGTGGGTGTCATATGTGAAGATACATCACTCCTCACTATGTGTGCAGTTTCTATACTCAGTAATATCAGTTCAGTACGTACACGTATATAATACATATAGTGAGGAGTAATTTTATATTTTCATTTTATAAGACAGCTCTCTTATATTTCATTCATATTAAAGAATATTCATGCATTTTCAAAGCACACACATGTAGTTCTTTAAATATCATACTCAGTCAGTTTCTGCATACTTTCCAAAAATGTCATGTATACATGGACACCATTGTATATCAATCACTTTTCACATACCATACATAACAATAATGACCATCAGGCTGAACATATTCAATCAATTGTGCTAACAAATGCTAATCTGAAGTGTTGTACAGAGAACAGTACAACATCATGAAACATTTGTAAATTCTAATTTCTAACATCGTACCTGTATAGGTTCATATGTGGTTAGTTGGTTTGTACTCTGGGTGGCTATTGAGAGGTTTACTCAAAAAACTCAGTAGAACTGTGATGCAGTTACCATCTTTATCAAACAGGGGTGCATCTGTGACTCTGAGTGTGCATTAAAGGTTATCTGCGGGTTAACTAATTTGATATGCAGAGACAGTCTATTCCAAGAAACAGGGACACATTGGGTTAGATATGTATCACACCTGCAGGTCCTGTACCTGTGAAGACTGAGGTTTCTGATGCTGGTGTTTATAGTGCCACTGATTTTGTGATGATGGATGGATCCATCACCACAAATCTTATGTTCCTCTACTTATTATAATTTTTCAAATATCAAATGTTAGATAGTGGCAGAAATTAATGCAAAAGAATCAATAAGTTCTGTTTTTCATTTGAGACAATGTATATTTCTAGTGTCCAGGAAATTCTCTGTAGGGCAGTATGTCCAAGAACTACAAACCATGAAACTGGATTTATTTCTGACTGCAAAAGGAAAGTTTGAGAAACCCGAGAAGGTACAGTGTGCTATATTTTGGCATTCCAAGAAGAAAAAAAAAATCACTTAATACATCTCAGTTTTGAGACAGAGCAAGAGAAACAGGGAGAGAGTATAGTATTAGCAAGACAGACGTTTTAGAGTTACTGGGAGCAAAGTTTACTCTTTATTTGCCATTTCCTGCAAGCAGTGTTCACAAGGACACAAGACACCCTGAAAACAATGATGCTTACATTACTTAATTAAAAAACTGAGCCAAAAATGTGACTCTGTACGTTAGATGATTCAGTAATACACAAAGACTTATGACTGGTATACAAAATAATCAGACAAAAACAAATAGTTCAAGAAAGCAGATTTAATGTTAAATAAAACAATGAATTTTTGTAGAGCAAGTAATATTTACTTTCCTTTTATTAAAAAAAACAAGAAAAGAAATTAGAATTAAGCAAAGTCGTCTGTGAGGGGAAAATAAGAACATGTAGGAAAAGCTTGAATAGATGTTTACTGATAATGTGCACGTGAGTTATGATTTGCTCTATTGTGATCTTTTGAGGGTTCAAACCCCAAAGAATCAGAGAGGCAGATGGTAAACATCCCAATTCCTCAGTTTCTGACCCCTCTAAGATCAATATGGAGTATGTCTTAGCAGCTGTTTGCAAATCAAAGAGCATTACATCCATAGCCCTTGATAATATACCAACAAATATAATATAGCGTCAA
Source organism: Protopterus annectens (assembly GCF_019279795.1). Lineage (NCBI taxonomy): Eukaryota > Metazoa > Chordata > Ceratodontiformes > Protopteridae > Protopterus > Protopterus annectens. The sequence goes on along the minus strand of NC_056730.1, from coordinate 574,677,795 downwards.
GTATCTATATTAAACCTCGTTAGTATGAAACTTGCAATGGTAACAGTCATCATGATGCCCCTAGTGAGGTTTTATTAGCCTTCTTGACAAAGCCATGGAAGGTATCATTTTTGACCACATAAATCTAGACATAGAGACTGTCTTCTCCCTGGATCTATATCAGGTTTGCTTTGTAAGAGGTTGGTCACATCTTCTTAACCTTGCAAGTATCTTTAAAAGGCTAAAATCTCTGATGGTGTTAATGGACATGGCAGTGTTGGACATGTACTATCCCCATGCAGGTATCATTGGTAAGCTAATGAATCAAAACATTAATCCCGATGTCAACTGATTTGTTTTAGTAAAAATGTCACAAGGTCAGTTTCTGAAGGCTCAGTACCAAATCCTCACCTATTTAGCATTTATTTCCTTGATCTACAAACTGATATCCCAGGTCTGTGGTCAGCATATCATTCAGCTGGAGAGATAAAAAAAAAATAAAAAGAAAAATCACAGGCCTCATTAGCTATCCAGATCAATTGACCACATTTTCTCTGTTTTTCTGTTTCCTATAGACTCTGCTGTGGTGACCTGTGTTTGGCCTTTTGAGCTATGAAAGATCCCATCTCTTAAATTGACTTTGTCTTCATAGAAGTAATATTTACAGTGGGCTTCAATCTCTCACATGCGAAGGACCTCCGTCTCTTGGCAATTAAAATCACATTCGGGATACAGAATCAGTCAAGTTGGATTAAGACTCTATAACTTGAAGGAAAGAAATAATGTGAGAATCAGGTAGTTGCTAGGAGATAAAACAGAAGCAGCTATTTTAAGTAAACATGAACAGTCAAGGTTATTTGTTATGAAAACGTCAGATGTCAAAGTGCTGAGAAGAAACAGGAGACATTTGTTAAAAACGGACATGTTTCAGAATGAGTGTGTGTATGTGTGTGCTTGAGAGGGAGATCACCATTGGTGCTTCATAGTTTACAGAGATGATTAAGTCCTAAGAAATATATTACAGTAAGGATTCAAGAGAACATCTATCCACATTGTCAATAGTGTCGCCAAGAAATGAAACTCCAACTACATTAGCATCTACTGAGACCACAAAAGACTTTATATCCCCATCTTTAAAGTTGTCATGATATGGAAGACCATTAATCAGCTAAGTCAGTATTAAGCATCATCTGAAATATAGTATTGTACCATCTAATGTGCTGTTTAATTTGCTAATTCAATACTGCTAAAAGCAATAATATTCTGAAAGCATCATAGTTTTGTCAGCAATGCAACAGCAATGTTGGACATGTGGAGTATTTGAGAAATCCAAGCTTGTACCACTGTTGGATGACAACTTTACTGTGTAACTAACAGCAAATTCTAGTAACATATGTGCTTAAGATTATCATGTTAGCATTTTACAAAATATAAGAAACAATAAAAAGGTCTGCAACCCACAATGCCTCCCATACTCCTTGCTATATTACACATCCTCTGGTATCCGTGCACCTTTAGTGAAAGTGCATTCACTGACGAACAATGGAAATCCAGATGGTAAAAATATGACACATTCCAAGCATCAGCATAACTGCTATACTGAGTAAGCAACAGATCCTGGACAATCACAATCTTATAACAGTGATCAGTGCAACTGTGACACGAGGAACTAACTGCAAACTTAAAAATATACACATGTATTTCCAGAGGATAAATCGGTATGTAATTAATTAAAATGAAGATGTTTAATTAATGCTATTACTAAAATCTACCTCAAGAGTAATTTATTTTAGTTTGTGAAGAAGGGGGCTGTAACAGATGGCATATCCCTTTAAGAGACTAGCACCTTTAACGGTAGTCAGGGTACCAGTATTATGTGGTTTGGTTTCCTGCACATTACTGCTGATTATGGAACTGGCAGCACAACACAGTGTGCTCATCTCATTATGTTTCAGATACCAAATGTTATGCTACCTGCTATCACCATTTGTTGGCTTTGGGATGTATAAATGATGACTCCAGCTCCCTATGGCATCACTGAGATCGTGTATGATTACAATTGAGGTACAGTATACTTATAAACCTAGGATATAGTGAAAGTTGGCATGCTATCTGTGGCATATAGGATATAACAAATGCCATGCCATCTGTGTCGCAGGTTATAATGAATGTTGTCATGGCATCTGTGGCTCAGGTTATGGTGAATGTTGCTATGCCATCTGTGGCATGTAGGATATGGTGAACGTCACCATGCCATCTGTGGCTCAGGTTGTGGTGAATGTTGCCATGGCATCTGTGGCTGAGGTTGTGGTGAATGTTGGCATACCATCTCTAGCACATAGAATGTGGTGAATGTTGGCATGGCATCTGTGGCACATAGGATATGTTGAATGTTGCCATGCCATCTGTGGTACATAGGATATTAGGAATGTTGCCATGCCATCTGTGGCACGGGTTATAATGAATGTTATCATGGCATCTGTGGCTCAAGTTATGGTGAATATTGCCATGCCATCTGTGGCACATAGGATATGGTGAATATTGCCATGCCATCTGTGGCATGGGTTACAATGAATGCTGCCATGGCATCTGTGGCTCCGGTTGTGGTGAATGTTGCCATGCCATCTGTGGCACGGGTTATAATGAATGTTGCCATGGCACATGTGGCAAATAGAATGTGGTGAATGTTGCCATGGTATCTGTGGCACATAGGATATGGTGAATGTTGCCATGCCATCTGTGGCACATAGGATATGGCGAATGTTCCTATGCCAGCTGTGGCACAGATTATAATGAATGCTGGCATGGCATCTGTGGCACATAGGATTTGGCGAATGTTCCCATGCCAGCTGTGGCAAAGGTTATAATGAATGTTGTCATGGCACCTGTGGCAAATAGAATGTGATAAATGTTGCCATGCCATTTGTGGCACATAGGATATGGCGAATGTTCCCATGCCAGCTGTGGCACAGATTATAATGAATGCTGGCATGGCATCTGTGGCACATAGGATTTGGCGAATGTTCCCACGCCAGCTGTGGCAAAGGTTATAATGAATGTTGTCATGGCACCTGTGGCTCAGGTTATGGTGAGTGTTGCCATGCCATCTGTGCCACATAGAATATAATGAGTATTGTTATGACATCTGCAGTACTGTGCCCATCACTTTGCTGTCATATTTTAATTGAGTCATATGTTTATGTCACATGCATGTGTACTATATGGGCTTACACTCTCTCAAAGAGACCAGTTGATATATTGGTTAAGGTATTTGCCTTCCATACATAAAGTACAAGGTTTAATGTTGACCTCTGGCCAATCCCTGTTTGGACTTTGCATGTTCTCCCTGACTCTCTGTGGGGTTTCTCCCACCTCCGGAAAAATTGCTGAGTGTGTCCATTTCAAAGTCACCAAAGAATGGAGATGTGGGCAGCAGCACAGACACTACATGGTGCCCTAAAGGGGGAAGAGTTGCACTGACCAACCACTTTGGGCATCTAATGCATGTGCAGTATCTTCAGGATAAGAGAACATGGATCACAGACTGCACACTGTGGCACAGCTAGCCACTCAATTGTGTAAAACCTGCCAAACATAAACTAAGAATTGTTACACTTAATGTAGGTTCACTGACAGGATGGAGTTTGGAAGTGGATGACATGATGGTACAGAGGAGGCTGGACATCCTATATATCCAGGAGACAAAATGGAAGGGCAGTGCATCAAAGCTAGTTGGTTTGTTATCCAGGCTCTACTACTCAGGAGGGGGACAGGCTAGAAATGGTATGGGAATTGTGGTGAGGGAGAGGCTACAGAAGCAGTGATGGATGTTCTCAAAATTAGTGATAGACTCATGGTAATCAGACTCCAGCCTAACGATAAGGCAGAATTCATAATCTCAGCCTATCCCCCACCAGGGTTGTGATAGTGAGGAAAAGAGTGCATTTAGACAGTAGTCACAGGACCTACTAGATAAAGCAGGGCAACATAAAATGATGTTGATAATGGGTGACTTGAATGCATATACAGGACAGAGAACTGGATATGAGGACTGCCTAAATTCTCCTGGGTAGGACAACAAGAATAAAGAAGGAGAGGCCATTTGAGACTTCTGTCTGGTAAATTGCTTTATGGTAGCCAACATCTGGTTAAGAAAGAGACACCATCACCAGATCACATACAAAAGTGTTCAACGTGCAACTCAGGTAAACTTCCTCCTAGTAAGGACAGGGTGAAGGAGTAGAATCAGTGATTGCAAAGTCATCCCCAGTGAAACAGTCAGGCAACAGCATAAACCACTGGTTGCCACAATCAGCTGTAAGCAGTGGTCATAGAAGACTCTAAGGTCAACAGAGACCAAGCTGACCACTTGGAAGTTGACTGAAGACAAAGTGCAACAGTTCAAGGAATTACTCAGAGCTCTAACACCTCAAGAAGAAGAGAAAATAGGTGGAGGTGAAGAAGAATAGCAGTGCCTCCAAACAGCATGTGTGAGGACTACAGAACAGATATGTGGCTGAGGCAGGTATGGAAATAAGGTATATAAGGAAAGCTGGTGGTGGAATACAGAAGTCCAAGAAGTCATCCAAAGAAAGAAGGAGTTTAGGAAAAAGTGAGAGACAGAAAAGACAGACCAGGCTAGGAAGGAATAGTGGTTGCCTAAAAAAAAGTCTACAAAAGGAGTCGCAATAGCAAAGACCAAAGCATCAGAGGCACTATACCAACTTCTGGAAAGTGACTTGGTAGATAGCACTAAGAAACTATATCAGTTTGCAAGGCAAAGACAGAAAGATAAAGAAGATAGTTAGACACACTTCATAAGGGATACCAGCAACATCCTGCTCATCAGTCCACAGGACATCAAAGGCAGATAGAAGGAGTACTTCAAGCAGCTTCTGAATGAAAAAAAAAAAACAAAAAAAAAAAAAACACAGAAGCTGAGCTGCCCCAGACACAGCCTACAATGGGAGAAGAGGAGTAGCCCATCACATAAGAAGTAAGAACAACACTGAGAAAATGATGTCAGGAAAAGCAACAGGCTCAGATGAGGTCACAGCAGATTTGTTAAAGATGCTGAGTGAGATAGGAGAGAAATGTCTGCTGAATGTATTCATAGCAGTATGGAGAGAAATGTGTATCCCACATGACTGGAGGATAAACGTTCTAGTGCCATTGCATACAAGAACAAAGGGGAACATTTACAACTGTGGGCCATATAGAGGTATGAAACTCCTGTGACACTGCATGAAATTTCTGGAGAGGGTGATTGATAAATGAATATGCAGGGTAGAAGAAAGTAAAATGGGAGATGAGCATTTCAGATTCAGATCAGGATGCAGCACAACTGACCCCATGTTTGCAATGAGACAGATAATGGAGAAGAAGCTAGAGTTGATGAAAGAGTCTAACTGGGCATTCTGGGACTTGAAGAAAGCATATGGCAGTCCTGCTGTGATTCGAAGTCTCAGAAACAGTGGTAGAATTAGTGCAGGCTATGCATAAGGACCCAATGGTACAAGTATGGACAGTGTTCAGACTCAGAGAGGGGTCCCCAGTGAGACTGGGTGTACATCAGGGCTGAGCTCTGACGCTATTGATGTTCATACTGGTGATGAACTGCATTAGCAAACACTTTGGAGGGGACAGATCAACAAAATCACTTCATGCAGACAATATGGCATTAAAAGCAGACTCTGAGCAAGAACTTCATCAAAGGATAGGAGAATGGACTGCAAAACTGAAGGCATATGGGATGAAACTGAGTGCAGACAAGACAGTTGTCATGACAGCAAATGGGAGAAATCAGAGGTAGCTGAAAACTGAGCTAGAAGGGAAAGTTTTAGAACAGGTTAACAGCTTCAAGGATCTGTGAAGGATATTGAGGGAAAGGAAGTCTGGATGAGGAGGTCAAACAGAATCTGAGGGGTTGCAGTCAACTGGCACAAAGGGTCAGGGGTAGTGTGTGACAGAAGAATGCCAAAGAAGCTGAGAAATAAGGTGTACAAACCAGTGGTGCAACCAGAACTCCTGCATGGTACAAAAACCTGGGCAGTGAAAGCAAAGGAGATAAGGAAGCTAGCGGTGATGGATGTGAAGAGTCTGAGACAAGTGGTAGGATGTACACTGAGGGACAGACAAAGAAATGAGGGTATCAGAGCAGACCCCCAAGAACAGCAAAGCACCCGCACATACGGCAAGTGCGCGGCTCAAACCAATGAATTCAAACCATAAAAGAAAAAGAGGCAGCACAAATCCTGTTGGAAAATAAGTGTATTAAAAAATACACATAATATACACCATGATGACAGACTGCATATACATATGCAAAAACAACAAATTACACAGACCGGTTTCGGCTAAACAGCCTTCCTCAGTGTAGCAAAAATAGTACAAACCATTGCATTCAAAAGCAGCCCATAAATATGTAGGCGTACAATTAGGACAGAGACCAATGAAAATAACACACAAATTAAATAATCAAAACTGTTCATTTAAACCTGGGGGAAAAAGCCCACCCAGTTTAACAATCCACTTTTTTCTTTGATGTCTAAAACTTGATGTAAACCAGCTAAATCATTACTTTTGTACACAATACAATCAATAATAGTAAATTTAAATGAGCCAGTTTGATGATAAGAGATATGCTTCTATAGTGCACTAGTTTGCTTATATATCCTGATATCACTCAAGTGTTCACCAATTCTAAGCCGGAAAGGCCTAGAAGTTTGTCCCACATAAAAAGCTCGACAAGAGCAAATAGCCAAGTAACTAATCCAAGTTGAGCTGCAATTGCCAAAAAAAATCTATATCATAAACCTTTCAGGTGTGTTTACTAGAAAAATAAGTGGTTTTATATATATGTGAGCAACTTGAGCAATGACCACACGGATAACAACCTGTTGACTTATGCCCAGTGATGGTCCTTTGTGTCAATATTTTATCTCGCCGAGCCCTTTTATAATGGCTAAACAAGGACCCCAAGGATCTGCACCTACGAAAAGAAAAAGCACATTTATCATCCAAGATGTCCATGAAAGGACCCTCCCCCAAAATGTTCCAGTGTCTGGAAATAATGTCCATAAAGGATTTAGTGTTTTTACCATAAGTAGTAACTAGCCTAATCTGTGACCCCTGAGCAGAGACCCGTTCCTTATATCTTAATAGTTCAGATCTATCCTGTGATTCCACATACTGATTGGCCACATGGATGTCACCAACCCTGTCTCCTTGGGCTCTAAATCTGTCACATAGATCCGATTTAAAGAATTTGTGAGTAGTAGTATTGGAACATATTCTTTTAACCCTGAGAAATTGAGACTTTGGGATATTCCTGATGACATGTTGGGTGTGGAAGCTAGACGCATGTAGTAGAGTGTTATATTGAGGAAATTTGTGGAACACCTGTGTTTCTAGAGTATTAGAAGGAGTACGTGTGACCAAAACATCCAGAAATGTAATCTCTTGTTGATGCCAAGTTAATTTAAACTCAATACCCCAAATATTTTCATTCAGGTATTCCACAAATTCCTCAAGATACCCAGCGTCAGCCCTCCACACAAGCCAAGAGTCATCAAGATATCGTCTCCAAATATCCATTACATCAAGGTAAATATTGTGGCTTCTGTCATAAATATGTGCCTCTTCTATATAGGCCATAAATAGATAGGCATATATGGGGGCAAAAGATGCCCCCATTGCCGTACCATGAACTTGCCAAACACATTACTGCTGAAAATAAAACGCAGAACATATTCAGCTAAACATACTAGAAAGGTATTAAATCCTGGACTATATAGATTAGCCCTATCAAACCAATACTGAAGTGCCATTAGACCCGCCCAATGAGGCATATTGGTATACAGGGAGGTGACATCCAAAGTACACAACAACCATTCGGATTCCAGTTGAAGATCCGAAATAATATCCAAAAACTGTGTTGTGTCTTGAATCCGTGACCATATATGAGACAACAAGGGTTTCAGATGTTGAGTGAGGAACTCAGAGAAGGGTTCTGTAAATGAACCCCTACCAGAAACAATGGGTCACCCAGGGGGATAAGCAGGGTCCTTATGGATTTTGGGCAATAAGTAAAGGTATTGTTGTTTAGGGTGGTCCACCTTCAGATGAAAACAAGTCTCTTTGGAAATAATGCCCTCTTCCACTGCTTTATCCAAAAAATGTCAATCTCAGACTTGAATTTCATAGTGGGATCTAAGGGCATGATCATATAATATTTGCGATCCATTATTTCAATCCATTATAGACCAGGATTTAATACCTTTCTAGTATGTTTAGCTGAATATGTTCTGGATAAGAATGTTTTTTATTTTCAGCAGGAATGTGTTTGGCAAGTTCGTGGTACGGCAATGGGGGCATATTTTGCCCCCATATATGCCGATCCATTTATGGCCTATATAGAAGAGGCACTTATTTAAGACAGAAGCCACAATATTTACCTTGATGAAATGGATATTTGGAGACGATATCTTGATGACTCTTGGCTTGTGTGGAGGGCTCATGCTGGGTATCTTGAGGAATTTGTGGAATACCTGAATGAAAATATTTGGGGTATTGAGTTTAAATTAACTTGGCATCAACAAGAGATTACATTTCTGGATGTTTTGGTCACACATACTCCTTCTAATACTCTAGAAACACAGGTGTTCCACAAATTTCCTCAATATAACACTCTACTACATGCGTCTAGCTTCCACCCCCAACATGTCATCAGGAATATCCCAAAGTCTCAATTTCTCAGGGTTAAAAGAATATGTTCCAATACTGCTACTCACAAATTCGTTAAATCGGATCTATGTGCCAGATTTAGAGCCCGAGGAGACAGGGTTGGTGACATCCATGTGGCCAATCAGTATGTGGAATCACAGGATAGATCTGAACTATTAAGATATAAGGAACGGGTCTCTGCTCAGGGGTCACAGATCAGGCTAGTTACTACTTATGGTAAAAACACTAAATCCTTTATGGACATTATTCCCAGACACTGGAACATTTTGTGAGGGAGGGTCCTTTCATGGACATCTTGGATGATAAATGTGCTTTTTCTTTTTGTAGGTGCAGATCCTTGGGGTCCTTGTTTAGCCATTATAAAAGGGCTCGGCGAGATAAAATATTGACACAAAGGACCATCACTGGGCATAAGTTGGTAGGTTGTTATCCGTGTGGCCATTGCTCAAGTTGCTCACATATATAAAAACCACTTGTTTTTCTAGTAAACACATCTGAAAGGTTTATGATATAGATTTTTTTGGCAATTGCCGCTCAACTTGGATTATTTACTTGGCTATTTGCTCTTGTCCAGCTTTTTATGTGGGACAAACTTCTAGGCCTTTCCGGTTTAGAATTGGTGAACACTTGAGTGATATCAGGATATATAAGCAAACCAGTCCACTATATAAGTGTATTTGTAACCATCATACTGGTCTGTTCAGATTTACTGTTATTGATTGTATTGTGCATAAAAATAGTGATTTAGCTGGTTTACATCAAGTTTTAGACATCAAAGAAAAAAGTGGATTGTTAAACTGGGTGGGCTTTTTCCCCCAGGTTTAAATGAACAATTTTGATTATTTAATTTGTGTATTATTTTCATTGGTCTCTGTCCTAATTGTATGCCTATATATTTATGGGCTGCTTTTGAATGCAATGGTTTGTACTATTTTTGCTACACTGAGGAAGGCTGTTTAGCCGAAACTGGTCTGTGTAATTTGTTGTTTTTGCATATGTATATGCAGTCTGTCATCATGGTATATATTATGTGTATTTTTTTAATACACTTATTTTCCAACAGGATTTGTGCTGGCTCTTTTTCTTTTATGGTACTCCAGTTGCATAAGAGTTCAAAGAGAACATATGCTGGTCATTGGGCACATGCAGGAAAGCAGAAGACAGTCTAATGAAGAAGATTTGGGAGAGACAGGAGGAAGGCAAGAGGAAACAATGGTGCATAACAAGGAGATGGATGGATTGTCTGAGAGAAGAGCATGCATAACAAGGAGATGGATGGATTGTCTGAGAGAAGAGCGTGCATAACAAGGAGATGGATGGATTGTGTGATAGAAGATCTATGCCAGTTAGGCATGATCATTGAAGAAGGTTTGACAGTGGCACTGAATCAAGAGAGATGGCAAAAGGTTCACTCAATACCCCAAGCTGTGTAGAAAAATAGGAAAAAGACGGTTGATGATGACAATGATGATTTATATTTTTAGTTTTTATGGGGACATGTGATGACAGCATGTGTCACATATTGTGGTCAAGGTGTCCCTTTTGACCATGTACTGATCAGGAATTTCCTGGTTGGCCACAGCCAGGCTAGAAAACCTTCACCTGAATCTCTACTCTTGTCTCTGTCATTGTCTTTTAACTGAGCACTGTGGTGTTGTTGCAGTTACAGGCACAGCATACATTGTCTCTCGTTGTGTTTCCTGATGATCCAACCTGAGTTTTCAGTGCTCCTCAGTACAATGTAGGTCAAATGCAGAGAGATATGTACTTGTGTATTTTCTTGCATTTTTCTCTAAACTGGGGGTTGTATAATGAAGCAGCCGTTATGATAAAATTAGCCTTTTTATATGTTTTCTCTTGGTTCATCTTATGCTAAGTTTATTGCATGTTCATGTACTGAAAACAGATTTGATAAATGTACTGCTGCCACTGCAGTCTATGATATTCCTTTGGGTGCTTATGAAGCCTGCTGCTCTAACTATTTAGGTATTAAAGAATAAAAGTTAGTAAATGTTATTAATGTGCATATATGTCTGCACTACTAAAGATTCAGTGGCATTTATAATCAGCTATGGTGACATAGCTACCCAGCTATCTAGGCATACCCTATTCATCTGACCACAAGGGTTGAAATCCCTTGATTAATATTCTGCTTTACTATTGCAACATTTTATAGTACTAACTAAAATCAAAATAATTCATAACAGTTGAAGACAGGTACATTAAATCATAAAGCAAAAAACAGTTTCAAATGTGAAACACCAATCCATCTTCAAGAAACATGTCTTATTTTGTAGAACACAAATGTATTTAGCGCTTTTGTCAGTATATAACTTAGACTTCATCAGAATACTTGATTAAACCAATACACATGTTTAAATACTCTAATTCATTACATCATGTGATGACATTCATCCAATGAAACCCAACTAACCCTTCATCTGCACATATTTAAAAATTAATACATAAAAAAACATACCCCTAAAAACCATCAGATCAAGACAATCAAACAAATGAAAAATATATACAAAAAAAATATGTACTAATATTTTAAAAATCAATCTTCCATACATATAAAACCATCTGCCTTACAGAAAAAGAATGCAATAGCAGAATATATTTACATATATCATACCTTATATGAACACAGTCTTAAATAACTAATTAAACTAATACCATCATTCAGGCCTGGTTTGCATAAAGCATTTAACCGGACTTGCTAACATAACTCTCTAAAGTCCAAAATGTCCTCCCATGGACCACCGCTAGGGTCCTGGAAAATTTTGTCAATAACCACAAATTTGAAACTATGCGATGGATAGTTCACAATGTGTTTATATAAGACACTATTCATGTTTTTATTTTTGATGTCTCTAGCATGCTCGTACATCTGTTCCTTTAATTTCCTCTTGGTTTTGCCTATATAAAAACATATACATGCCTCACATAATGCAACATATACTACCCCTAGTGTGTCACATGTATAGTTACCCTTTAGTTTAATATAGATATTGCTAATTACAACTTTATCAATCTGTTTAACCAAAGGACACTGTGAACAAAATCCACATTTTTTCATACCTATAAATCGTTGATGTGGACCATGTTCACGTTTATTCTCTAACAATTGCTTGAAGGTAGAACCTTTTCTGAATACTATATTTGGTCTCAAACCCAATTTCTCAATAATTCCCTCAAAACCCTGATAAATATTTCAATTTTTGTTCAGTATGTTGGATATAAACTGGTGGTCAGTACTAAACCTTGTAACAAAAGAGCATTTGAAGTTCTTCTTGCCCATGCTATTCACACTTTGTTGTGGACTCACTAATGTAGGCCTTTTCTTGCCATAATTCAATAGTGGTATAATTATACCTTTTTCTCTTTTAGCGCTCATTTCCGTAAACATACTTTCTATTAGTTCTAGTGGATATTTCCAAGACCGAAACATGTCACAAAGCTTGTGACACTGAATTAGAAATTGCTCATCTTTAGTAACCATATGAGCCAACCTTACAAGTTCACCTTTTACTACACCTTTCTTGACATGCATAGGATGATTACTATCAAAATGTAACAAGCCATTACTATATGTTGGTTTTCTATATAAATCACTTATAAAATGTGTATTTTCTTTTTTAATGGTCACATCTAAATAATGAATACTATTACTGTCAAAAGTGTAGGTAAACTTTAAAAAGTCTGTTGTACTATTAATATATGCAATAAAGTTTTGTATGTCAGTCTTGTCCCCTGTCCATAAAAAAAATAAATCATCTATATATCGTAAATATACAGTCCATTTATTAATAAATCTAGAATTCAATAGAAATTTCTTTTCCCACATTAACATTACTATATTTGCAAAAAACAGGGGCGCATATAGCCTCCATAGTCACCCCTGTTTTTTGTAGGAAATATTGACTTTCAAAAAAAAGAAAATTGTTCTTAAGCATAACCTCCATTAATGTGACAAGAATAATCACCTGATTATTAGTAAAAAAATAACTTTTGTATAAATATTCTTCAAACCACTCTATCCCTATATACATTCCCTATATTACATTAAATCATCGCTAAACTGATTTTTGTTTTCAAAATGCAGAGAGCAAAGAAATAAAACTTCTAGCATCTCCATACCATTTTGATAGTTCAGTAACAATACATGTATAATTTTGGATATGGTTTAGTATATATTTAGGGGAAATAAAATAGAATCACGAGGAAGTGTAACAATGTTACAAATGTTAATGCACTCAGATATAAATCATTAGCTATGATCTGATTGTGATGATATGGGCAAGTGCCAGCATAGCCAGCTGGAGTTTTGTAAAGAATGATATGTCCTTTGAATGATATGTCCATTGAATGATATGACCGGGAACAACAACTAGTAACGGTAAAAGAAGCAAAGTAACCAATAAAACCAAAACCGGCTACGGAAGGTGCCTGGTCAGATAAATGTAACTGGAACAGCTGGAACTAGTAACCAAAAACAGCTCGACCTTGATTATCTCTGTGCACACAGTATCCACAAATACCGTCAAAGTGTAGAAACTCTTCTTTATTGCACAAAATCCACAATGAAAAACACGTAAAAAACACGATAATAGCCAACACTAGTTTAGCGCTTTCATCTGCTACGCGCAGACTTCCTCAGAACTAGTGTATACAACCATTGCTTGCATTTAAATAACATTCTTGGTGCCAAAACTGTAATTGTCTTTTAAAGAAATATACTTTTCACAACACATTGCCAATAACAAATATAGATGTGGATACATTGTTAAAAACTGTTTGTAACTGTTATGCGCTGAACAAAACATAATTGTATGCCATAAAGAACCATTTTGTACTATATGCCCTACCTATTAAAACATATGATATATTATATGAATATTTATAAATTATTATAAATAAATAAATATTGATAAAATGTTTAATACTTAATGTTAATATATTAAAATAATAAGTATCCTAAAACCATGTTGAGTAAGGATATGAATTATGAATTAAGAGTCCATTGTCAAAAAAGGTTTAATACTAATATATTCATTGATACCTGGACTCCTGGTAGAATCAGTTAGCATCTGCCATTTGCTTTCCTTGCAGGCTAATCTTGTTTTCCAATCACCACCATATAAAATATCTTGCTCCTGATCTATAATAAAAAACAAAAAAATTTGATTTTCCCCATGTTCCTTAATATGTCGATATAATGCATTCTTACAATCTTTCTTCTGTATTCTATAATAATGTTCATAGATGCGTTTTTTCAACTGCCTTTCTGTTTTGCCTATATAATAGTCTGAACATATCTTACATAGGGCCAAATACACTATCTGTTTGGTGCTGCAATTTCCACTTCTACTCCTAATTACGGTGTTATTAACATCACCCAATTGAACCTCTGTATTCGTGCTGATGTATCTACATTGATTACATCTTCCACATTTCCTGGTGAAAATTTTCTCTTGTTGATTACCAAGCTTCCTATATTTTACTCTTTCCAGCATTCTTTTAATATTGGGGCCCGTTTTGTAAACTATTCTTGGAAAATTTCCTAGAATAGTTTTGTTGGAATCTACTACAGTAATTACATCCCAATATCTATCAAGAATTTCATTAATTCTATTACTATATGGTGTATAAGTGATTACACATACTCTACCCTTGTGTCCCTGGTGGGTATTGCAAATTTTATTGACTTCCAAAGTATTACCCAATAAGGGTTGGTATTTATATCCCCATTGGGTTGTAACATATCCTATAGTGTCCTTAATCATTCTATTTGGATAACCTCTGTTTACAAACAAATCATAAATTAACTTCATCTCATCTTCCAATAATTCCTTACTAGACGACATCCTAGCTCCTCGAATGCATTGTCCTTTGACAATGTTTTTAAATATGTGTGGTGGATGTTCACTATTATAATATAAATAATCATTGGAAAATGTGCTTTTGCGATGTACTCTAGATGTAAAACCTTCCGTAGTTAAACTAATATATGAATCTAGGTAAGCAATACCATGATTACTAATTTCATGCGTAAACTTGAGATATTGTGTAGTTTCGTTAATATAATCCATAAACTTACTAATTTTGTCTTTTGGACCATTCCATAAAATAAAAATGTCGTCAAGGAATCTAACATAAAAAGTTATATAGGGATAGTATTCACTATTAATAATAAACTCATTTTCCCAATCAGACATGACCAGGTTGGCAAAAATAGGGGTGCAAGAAGCGCCCATCGCAACACCCTTGCTTTGCCTAAAATATTCTCCTTTGAATGTTAGGAAATTATAATCCAAAACCAAACCCATCATGTCTAATATCAAATTAATTTTATCCCAACTTAATTGAGAATATTTCCTTAAACTACTACCAAACCTTTCCAGTCCTTCATCTTTAGGTATGCTAGAGAAGAGATCACATACATCAATAGTAACCAGAGTTAGATGATGCGACCACAATTCAGGTCTTAATTTTCCTAAAAAATCCCAGGAATCTTTAATTATAAAAGGAATATTCTGATAAATATGCTTGGTCCATCTGTCAATCGTCAGACCAATATTAAATGTTTTTGACCTAGAACCCGAAATAATGGGTCTAAAGGGTGGTTTCTCCACAGACTTATGCACTTTGGGTATCCCAACTATTCGTGCCATAACTGGAAAATCTACCTTTAAAAATTTGTATATTTCCTGGGTGATTTGATTATCAATCAGATATTCCTCTAATATTAGATCAATTCTCCTGAAACCTATGTTAATTTGATTAATAGACACTGTCTCATAATTGCCCGTCTCATATAGAATATTATATATTTCTGCTTTATATGCTAAACTGGAAAATATTGCAACACCGCCACCTTTGTCGGGTTTCATGATTCTGATATCCTTATTATTAATAATTTCATTTAAACATATTCTTTCTTGAGTGGTAATATTGTCTTCCTGTGTGCATGTCTTATATCGTTTCTGTCCAAATATTTCCTTATTAAGACGATATACATCTTTACACACCATTTTCTCATAAATACTCACTTGGGTGTTACTACTAGGCATATAAGTACTTTTTTCTTTAGTTCTGTATGTACATACTGTCTGCTATACTCATTATTAGCCTCAAACTGTAATGCTAAATTGAGCCTCCTACAAAATAATTTGATCTCCTTAATATGATCAACTAAATTGAACTTATTTGATGGTATGAATTTCATACCCTTACTTAATAATGTACAAAATTCATCCTTAATGGGTAACTCTGTATAATTGAAAACCTTAAAACCTTTGTATACTGTAATAGAGGGCAGATTCCATGGTTTTAGGATATTTATTATTTTAATATATTAACATTAAGTATTAAACATTTTATCAATATTTATTTATTTATAATAATTTATAAATATTCATATAATATATCATATGTTTTTAATAGGTAGGGCATATAGTACAAAATGGTTCTTTATGGCATACAATTATGTTTTGTTCAGCGCATAACAGTTACAAACAGTTTTTAACAATGTATCCACATCTATAGTTGTTATTGGCAATGTGTTGTGAAAAGTATGTTTCTTTAAAAGACAATTATAGTTTTGGTGCCAAGAATGTTATTTAAATGCAAGCAATGGTTGTATACACTAGTTCTGAGGAAGTCTGCGCGTAGCAGATGAAAGCGCTAAACTAGTGTTGGCTATTATCGTGTTTTTTATGTGTTTTTCATTGTGGATTTTGTGCAATAAAGAAGAGTTTCTACACTTTGACGGTATTTGTGGATACTGTGTGCACAGAGATAATCAAGGTCGAGCTGTTTTTGGTTACTAGTTCCAGCTGTTCCAGTTACATTTATCTGACCAGGCACCTTCCGTAGCCGGTTTTGGTTTTATTGGTTACATTGAATGATATGTCCATTGAATGATATGTCCAATGAATGACCGGTGTTCCACACCTGAAGTCAACTCCTCGTTGGTCGATCCGACCATAAGCTAATCACCCTTGATATCCACATCCCACCCCCCATTAAGGAAACCACAGTAAGAAATTTCTCCAAAGCCAACTTCATGCTTCTTAAGACAGAAGTAGTGAACTTCATGACATCCATGCAGATGGACAATACAGTTATAACTGCTGAATCCTACACAAATGTGCTCTATAACCACCTACATGAGTGCATGGATCGTGCTATCCCAAACAGAACCAAGATGCTATCCTCCAAAAAAAGGAAGCCAATCTGGTGGTCCCATGCCATAAACAAACTGTACAACAGAAGGAAGAAACTGTTGCAAAAGAGAGTAAAATCCCATGAGTGGAAGAGCTCCCTGGTCAGCCTCAGTAAGAAGCTGAGATCCCTTATAAGATCCTCCAAAGCTAGCTACAAAAATAAAATTGCCACTAATTCCAAAGACAACCACAAAGCATTCTATAGCTATGTCAAGAATCCCAATGGCAACACCCAGATCTGCTCTGAGTTACAGCACAAAGCCATGAAAATTACAGAACCAACTGATATTGCCAACATCCTGGCAGATAGGTTCAGTGCTAACTTTACCCCCCCCCCCCTCACCCCTTAAAGGGCCCATATCTATACAGGAAGAATGCAGAGTCCCTGTAATCACAACTACACAGGTGAAAGCTGCACTCTCTAAAGCCAAAAACACAGCATCCATGGGACCGGACAATATTCCAGGCTGCGTTTTACACAAACTTCAGAATGAACTGGCTCCCCACTTAAGCACCATGTTCAATAATAGCCTCGTATCAGGCTTTGTGCCCACTGAATGGTGCACAGCAACAGTTATCCCACTCCACAAAGGGGGAGCCACCACTGATCCCGGGAACTATAGACATATTAGCCTGACGAGCCTGGTCTGCAAACCCATGGAACGTATCATCATGGAACTCATAAACAAAGACATTGGTAACCTCCAAACTCTGGATCCCACCCAGTTCAGGTTTGTGAAAGGCAGATCATGCCTCCTGAACCTGATTTACTTCTTTGAGGCAGTCACCAAAGCCGTAGATGAGGTTAAAGTGGTTCACACAGCCTATCTTGACCTTGCCAAGGCTTTCAACACCATACCCCATTCTGGAATTACAGCTAAACTCAATAAACTAGGCATAAATCCCTATGTCACAAGATGGGTTGCCAACTGGCTCACTGACAGAGCCGACACTGTAGAAGTTGCAGACTCCAAATCTGACCTCAAACCAGTGACAAGTGGAGTACCACAGGGTTCCGTCCTGGGACCACTCCTGTTTGGTATCTACTTCTCTGAAGTACAGGCTAACACAGAAGGCCTCTGGCTAATGAAGTTCACAGATGACTGCAAACTAGGAGCCATAGTCAAGTCCCCAAAAGATGTGAACATCCTACAGAAGGGCCTCTCTGAGACAGATGCCTGGTGTCAGAGCCATGGCCTCAAGCTCAATGCCAAAAAGTGCAGTGTCACCCCCTTTGGTAAAAACTCTGTACCCATGAACTATAACATAGACAGCAATCTACTTAACACTGAATGCGTGATAAGAGACCTTGGGACCCAGGTGGACAGTAGTCTCTCCTTTGATAGTCACATCGCCACAGTAGTCAGGAAGTCCTTCTACGTGGCACACCTCATCATAAAAGGGTTCTCGTCCAGGAAAAAAGAGATCATCATTACCCTCTACTCATCACTCATTAGACCCATTATAGAGTACAATGCCCCTTTTGGAATGTACCTCACAAGACATCTGCAGCAGCTGGAAAAGCCACAGAAGTACCTCACAACGAGGATTACTGGACTCAAACAAATGCCTTACGCTGACTGCCTCAAAAAACTCCAGCTTTACTCTGTAGCATATCGCCTACACAGAGGTGATCTCTGCCTAACATATAAAGCTATGTCAAATCCAGAGCTGTTGGACATGCTACACCTAAAGAAATCCTAATCCCTCCGAGCTACATGCTCTAGGGACCTAAACCTTGTTACCACAATAAACAGGACATGCTGGAGGGATAGATTCCTATCCCAGAGACTTCCCATACTCTGGAACAGGCCACCCGTCTATGTCAAGCAAAGTTCTTCATTAGCACTTTTCAAGAAAAATCTTGATGAGTAGATAGGAAATAGGAAATACACCCCGGGGATCACTTCTGTGTTTCTGCTCATCAGTGGCACAGGAAAATAACTTTCTTGGGTAGCGTAAGCCAGGGAACCTTGTTGGCTAGGCTTGCATATGCCCTTTGGCCGATAACCTAGTACCTACCTATGAACCTATGAACCTATGAATATCAAAATGATTTATACAAGATGCTTGTGTTACAAATGTATTAGAACTGTATGTCATTTGTATATCAAATTGATTTGTACAGATGTTTGTGCTGAAAATGTATTGGCAAGATTTGCTTGTTCTAAAATGTACCAATGTAAATGTACCAACAGTGCACCCTGCTGAAATGAAAAGAAATGCATGTATTTTATTGTAACTGAATTAAATGTATTTATTTTAATAGAGGGCACTTGGACAGCAAAGGTTAACTTTAATTAAAATAAGGGAAATGTAAATGAGCTGTTAAACCATTAAAATGGCACCCGACAGTGCTGAGTGTGATCAGAGATGCTGAATCTGAGAAAGAGCCTTTGTTCATTAGCTCAGTGAAAAATGGGAGGCCTCAGGCACTGCTGTAAACATTTGGATGTGTATTGTGGCCATCTGTGCTAAATTACTGTCTCAGCTTCAAAGAGGAACACTATGGAATCCTAGAGTTGGGTGACCAGATGAGATCATTCTGCCAGCCCTCTTGGAAATTATATTTTATATATTAAAAAGAGAAATCTCAGAGTACTGAGTATTCTGTTTGGGAAGCATGAATAGAAAGACCCTCACCCATAGTATATTGCCTTGTGGTAATAAGTAACTTAACTAGGAACAGTAAAATTATCTTAGATTCAGTCAGGAATATACTGAAGCTTAGTTCAGAGATTGTTTTTCTTTATTTGTATGAGTCTGCCCATCAATGTTAATTTAAACATTTTCTGTGATTTTAACTCTGTGATTTACTGTAAATATATATTCAATATTTTCATGTTCTTTTTTTCTTTATTATTAAATATATTTGAATTTGTATTGTGGCAGGTCCTTGTAGAAAGTTCTTAACCTTTGAGAGTGCTTATATTTATTTGGTGACACTGTGTGGGCCACTCCAGAAGTCCTAGCCATCTTGGTGAACTATTACCATTTGTATTAGTATTAATATTACACAGTATAATTGGACACCCTTTGTTAAGGGCCTTGGAGTAACTGATTGGGGAGTGTCTGGTGGCAGTGATAACTACCTTATAGTCTCAGCAGAAGGGGGCATAGCTAGTAAACTTGTGCCAGCCTTTCCCAGGTGTGTGTGTGTGTGTGTGTGTGTGTGTGTGTGTGTGTGTGTGTGTGTGTGTGTGTGTGTGCAAATCAAATCTCTCAGTGGGTGTGTGTCATCTACTTAGGGCAGGGACACAGAGTGAGTGTTCTGAAGGACTTATCTTGGACACTCGGCTGAGGACCTAACCCTACAGCTGTACCAGTGGAGAGTCTTACTGGACACCTGGAGTGAGACAGATATAGAGACATCCAGACCCCAGGCTGAGTGTGTTCCCTATGTGTTCTTAAGAGAAACTGCACTGGATGCAGAGAGGTCTACATCTGTAAATACTGAGTGTATCCATTTTTTTCCCCAAGTGCACTTCCCTCTCCAGTGTCAGTGGTGAGGATTCAAGCTCCTTGATTACTGGCCCAGTGTGGGGCCATCACATATTGGTAGCCATCACATATTGATACCAGTGGTGGTCATTACATTGATAATCAGTCCTCAGTACTGTAATGAGTCCCTAAAGTTATACTTTTATATTACCCTTCTGTTGTTTTCTCTGATTATAACAATCCCAGTTAAGTACCTTGACATAGAAAGACCATCCTGTGGGAAGTAAATGTGCAAAAAAACTTTGAAAAAGATCATTAATGAAAAAACAGCTTTATATGACTTTGTTCAGCTATCTGCATAGTTTTAATATTTGACAAGGAATTTATTACTTTGGTAGTTTCACATTGCTTAAGGAAATTGGTTAACTATAGCTACTTTTAGGAGTAGAAGTGGTGACCCAGTTTATTGCTTCGAATTTACATTAACATGTGCTATTATTTAAACTGCAAAACTATACATATTAATACTTACATGTTTTTTCATTAAATCATCTAACATAGATATTATTTCAAAGGAATGATAGATCTGTCATGTAGACAGCTTTACATAATATCTCCGGGACTGCTTTAAACAGTTCATGATAGTTTTATTTATGGGCTCTGGAATACAGTAGGATTCAGTGGTTTGCATCCAACACAGTACATAAATATTAGAATATGTGTAGCATTGCTACTATATCTATTAAATACTTAAGTCTAAAAGCAACAATTCTTCAGGAATCCAGGATATTTTAATGTGTTTTTCTTCCTATTTACTAACTGTAAAGCTGAACTTGCTGTGCATAGTGCAGGCCCTGTAATTTGGAGTCCTGCAAGTCTGAAAATAAAGCATGAACTGGCACCAAATTACAATGACTGCCAACATTCACTGTTATATCATTAATATAGTTTAGCAAGGAGGCTGCACATCTATACTGCCCAATGAATGGAGGTCATATCACCCCCACTTCTATTCATATATATTGACTGTGAGATCATATTACATTGGAGTAAGGGGAGTGTTTTGTGCAAAGCAGAATAGGGGGACACTGAAGCACTGGGGCCACTTTGCCAGGTGCCACATCATAGAATTATGATGCGCATTTGGAACTGTGCAATACGGCCTCCAGTATTCAAGTATTGCTCTAAAAATAAGTACAGTACAGATGAGTTTTCATTTGTATTTTGGTATATTACATTTTATGTCACAGTGCAGATCTTTCATGCTGATTTGTACTATACAATAGTGAAGAAAGTGAGATTTTATGAAACACACTGTCCTCTTGCCAGTAAAAAATACGTGGCACAAATTGGTGTAAGGGAGTTAGAGTCATTTGCACCATAAGACATTCCTATATTCTTCGCTGACTCTAAGATTAGAGAAAGTCATTTACTTGGAAAATATTTTCTTAAATTTATAAGATAAAGTATTTTCTGATTATTGTAATGTCTCTTCCAGCAAAACCTGACATTTTAGGCTGTGAGCTACAGTATTTGATTTAATGTTGCAGCTTGTAGTAAACTGACTGCATTTTAAGTTTAATCCTCATTCCCCAACTATCTTTATCACTAATGGATATACATGCTGAATGAATATAAGATGACATCACTAACTTGGACAGAGCACTATGTGTAAGTGGTTTTAACCTTTCACAGAATCATTATGACGTATTGCCTGGCATCTGAAAATGAAGAATAAACTCAGAAATACTTAAAACACCTGCAGCTGCTTGCATGCTATTTTACTTCCACCAACACTCTTAGTTGCAAACTAACCAACTGACATTATTTTAATTTTTTTCTGGAATTCTACGTCAGACTTTTACATAGAAGTATATAGAATGGCAATTAACTAATTATCATCAAAGTGACCAGGCACAGTGCCATTTAGATACTTCAGAATTTCACATAGAAGTCTATAGAATGGCAATTAAGTAATTATCATAAAAGAAAAAAGGCACAGTGCCATTTAGAGTATTACAGAAACAATGTAATTCTTCATGAGTTGCTTAACCTCATTTCCATTCTCAGTCTGCTAGAGCCAATTGTAGGCTGTGTTCACCTCATTCTCAACCAATAGACTGTGTTCACCTCATTCTCAACCAACCAGCAATTCTTTGGCTGGTTTTCCATGCAGCTAATGGGAGTCTGTCTCAAAGAGTTATGCTGGGCACTTTGCACTGGCCACTGGAGAGGATTAGTCCAGGACTCTGTTGTGTCTTTGTAGCACTTCAGTCAGCTGACATTCCTGTAGGTGTCAGACATAAGGGGTAGTGTATGGTTTGATATATAGGTTCATAGGTTCATAGGAGGTTACTAGGCTAACGGCCCTATTGCCCTTACAAGCCTAGCCATATTTACCCTGAGTTGCCCCAATTGTCAGTGATTAGGTGAGTGAAGTTCACAGAGGTAAAGGTCTATGGTAGTTAATACTGACTTTCTGCGTCCAGGAGTGACATGGACACCACCCCAGGAGTGAATTTGTAGTCACCCATCCATTGATCTAGGTTGCATTTGAAGCCTTGAAAGTTTCAAGTCTTGAAATTATCTATAGCTGCTCTCCCAGGCTTTATTATTCCCAACACTCCTGTACAGCTGCCACATATTCACAAACCTAAATTCTACACTTATTTCCAAGCTTGAAACTACCTATAATAAGATCGACAGATTTTCAGCTAACCAAACCTACAAGTCACACCACTGCTTAGCACTACAGCAACTAGACTGGCTAGAATTCCTTCAGCTGCTCCAACTATACCAACTACAAATCATCTACTCTATCCTCTACTTACCCTCCTTCTGCCCCAGCCTCTCCACAATCATATCCAAATATTCCCCTGCAAGGATGCTACACAGCTCAAATCAAGAATTATTAGACATCTACAAACCCAAAACCAAAATAGGCTGTCTTCTCTATAACTATAACCCAGCTATATCCTGGAACCAACTCCCCTTGGAAATAAAATCCCTCCAGCATAGCAAAAGTTTCAAATTAGCCACAAGGAAATACCTAAAAACAAAGTGGTCTTGCCACTGTAGCCAACCACCCTGAAACCACAATCCTTTCACCTATTTCACCACCTCACTCAGTGTATCTCTAACACTATTCCCCTGCCTCTTCTACTTCTTCCCTTCCTCTATCTCCAACCACTCTTAATTCTTACAGTCTCAAAACAACCTCCCTGTCTAGTCCGTCTCCTATACTCTACCTCCCCTACATCTCCGACTAGCCATTCTTACTTTCCTTTCTTGTTTCCAAACTCCTATACAACTAGATCCTACCCACTTTAAACAAGCATCTGCCTAACTATTAACTCCTTTTGCTCTAAGCAGCTTAAATAATATCGTAACTAGTCACATTTTTGCCTGCTAATTGTTTAAAACCTTATTTGTAACAGCACACATACTTGTCTGCCAATTGTTAATACTCTGTATAATTGAATTGCCTGAGGAGCTTTTTTTTTCTCTCCAGGTCTCTGCTTGTAAGATCCTATAGCTGATTATTACTACTATGTTACTAAAATTTAATAAATTGTTTTCTAGTCCTGAGGAGCTTTTCTCCCCGGGTCTCGGCTGAAAATGATCCAAAAGCTCAGCCAGACTAACTCGGTTAACAAATGTAAAATAAATAAATTAATTAATTATTTAATGTTTTTCATGTTCTTTAACACCTACCACCTCTGTCAGCTAAAATTTGAATCTGCCATGCTTTCAATACACCATATTCAGTCTTGCAGTCCCCTTATATATACTATAATTAACAGTCCAGATCATTAAAAATAATACAAAAAATGAAATTACTCCACATTCAGATGCACTTATATAGCTGCTCTCCCAAAACAGATTCATTCATCAGCTAGGAAGAAGTTAGATAGTACTGTATGTGAATTGAAAAAGGTTTGCCTGGCACTTCTTTTGACTCGAATGATCCATTTAGAGACGGGGTAGGTGAAGGTTGCCGGCTATAGAATGTACAATCGGACAAGGATTCTGGTTCCGTAGAGAGAGATAAAGAGAAACAAGAATTCAGAAAGCAGAGAAGCGTTATTATAATTAGACCGGGGGAAGGAACTAGAAAAGAGAGAGAAAGATGACAAATAAGGAACGAAAGGTGTAGAGATGATAATAACAAGGTGACATGTTAGGCAAGGAAGAAAAAACAAACCAGAAAAGTAATGAGAGAACATGCGAGGGAAACTCCCCAAGTACTAGCAGGATTATGGAAATATTTAGTACATGCAGGCCGGAGGAAAAAAATAAGCTATGTCTTCATGAAGAAAAATGGAGGACAAATGCAACGTGAGGTGGTGATAGCATTAAGGAGATACTGACAATTTAGGAAACTCTTTCAGACTGTGATATCTTACACAGGAGTGCTCACCTATGTTATTGATTACAGTGCAGTTAGTTATAAAGGTGGAGAGATTTCCCATATTAGTATTATGCCTGTGAACAGACTCAGCAATGTTTGTGATCTACTGGGTTCACCCAAGATTTGAAGCTAGCCTTCTAGGCATTGGCCCCTTTCATATCCTTACTCCATTATTTCCCCTACTCGGCCATTAACCTCTCCAGTAACGCATGCATTGATCTCTGCTTTCGGCATCCTACAACCTCTCCAGTAATGTATGTGTTTCCAGTGCACCATCTAGTGTCCTGCAGAATTCTACTATTCATTTCATGATGCAGTAGTTATTCAAGTCTATCTTCAGATGTCTCCCTTGCAGTGGCTACCAGCACCCATTTCTCACCACCCACCTTACTCTTCAGTTTCACCCACTTCACTTCCCCTGAAATGCAGCACATGCGGATCATGTATTCTCTTTTTCATCTAGTGGAGAAATTCCCAGCTGCCCAAAACTCTTCTCATGCTGCAGTACTCCTTCCGCCTTTCCTTAACCATTGTTATCACTCTGCACTGCATTCTTTCTACTAGAATAACCTTCCCCTCTATTCAAGATCATCAGAACTAGGTACTTTACATTAGTGAGGGCCTTCCTAATGCTCAGTACAGTGGGAGGATGACATTGTCTATGGAATCCATTCTATTTTCCTAAAGTATTAAAGTCTGAAGTGGAAGATAAAGCTGTTTGAATTTCAGAAGAGATTCCAGATAGGAATGTGAGGAAGGAGGCTTTATACAAACTGTGTTATGCATATCATTTAGAAGACTCTCAAATAAGGGAGGGACATGTTGCTCTAAAATCAATAATGCTGTAGTCTTTACAGGACAATACAGAGTGAAATGTGAATTTATTGATGATATATGGGGTGAGAAACTGATGTTCTTTATGCAAGTCCATGATTTACCATTTTATTTCTTTAGAGATATACCCTTTAACAGGGCAGTGGCATAGTGATGCAGTGGTTAGCATTGTTACTTTACAGCAAAAAGTTCTCTAGTTCTATTCTTAGTTGGGGTGCCTTCTGTGCAGAGTCTGCATGTCCTCCCTGTGTTTACATGTGTTTCCTCTGGGTGCTCCAGTTTCCTCCCACATTCCCAAGACATACTACCGATGGCTTGGGCATTCTAAATTGGCCCTAAGTGAGTGTGTGTGTGTGTGTGTGTGTGTGTGTGTGTGTGTGTGTGTGTGTGTGTGTGTGTGTGTGTGTGTGTTTTTGTGTGTGTGTTTGTGTGTGTATGTGTGCCTTCTGAGGAAGGTTGGGTGCTGAGCTGGTAACTTCACACCATAAAACTCTACTGCCACTCGTTCTGTGGACCAATGATCTGCTGTGGTGACCCCGAATGGGAGTAGCCAAAAGAAGAAGGATATACTCATTACAGTAAGTGAGAGAAAGAGGGGCTGAGGGGCACTGTGGGATCCTACATTTTTATAACAGAATTTTAAGATGAACAGGAGATCTCTGCATTTCAATACTTATGGTGCTCCTGACCGTTATGTACAGGATGCCTCAGCAGAGTCAGTCCTCTTTCTGTATGAATAAGATGCCAGTACTAAGTCTGAAAAGATTTATCTGATGATTAACTGTTCTTGTCAAAAACATTTTTTGTAATACAGTACTTTATCAAGTACAAAACAAAGACTTTTTTTGATGTTCATGAGAAGGTCGTACTCATGGAACTGTTTCAAATTGAGAAACAGACAAACAGACGAACAGACATAATGAAAGAGAAAGATATTTTGCATGTGAAAGACAAAGAATGTTTAAGTGAAGCTTTTTGAAGGCACCAGGTGGGAGTGGGAGAGAATGAGTTTGAAAAGATGAATGAAGCTTCCTTCTTTGGAATGATGGCATTTGCTAGGCCATTGGCATTGGTGACACTTAATGGTGACTGAGAGTATTGCCCCTCTGTAATGTCCATGTTGGCTTATGCTTTGTCAGGAAGGGAGTGTCCTACTGAAGTGGGGAATAAGAGGTGTGTGTGTGTGTGTGTGTGTGTGTGTGTGTGTGTGTGTGTGTGTGTGTGTGTGTGTGTGTCTGTGTGTCTGTGTGTGTGTGTCTGTGTGTGTGTGTGTGTGTGTGTGTGTGTGTGTGTGTGTGTGTGTGTGTGTGTGTGTGTGTGTGTGTGTGTGTGTGTGTGTGTGTGTGTGTGTGTGTGTGTGTGTGAACATACACACTTCTTCTCCCAACCAGGCAGCTACGGTAAGTCTGCAAGTGGCCTAGAGGTATGCTATTCCAAGGGACTAGCAAGTGCACATGCCCTCTACAATATGATTTCCATTAATGGGGGAATGGATGGACTAAGTAAGCATCCAGGGCAGGAACAAATGGCCAAAACAGGCTCTTGCCTATTCTGGGGATGCTCAGACCCTGTACTGTAGAGTGAATGGCTTGACTGGGTTTAGGTAATGTAGCTACTGGGCAGGGTTCGTCAGACATAGTGAAAGGGAAATGGGTCAGTAAAGCCTGAAGAATTACAGAATACAAATTCTGCGCTGTATGAAGATACAAATAACTTGACAATTTTTAAGAAAAAATTCAGACCTCATCTTGGCAAAGAGAACTCATATAAGTGATTCATGGTAGTAAAATATTCCCTTAAATTTTGTCATACACACAAAATGTTTAACTATTTTTCCCTAAAAACTTTTATACAATGCCAGTATGGTCTTCATTTAAATTAGTCAGATTATGCATTATTTTCTCTGATTTGTTCTTTACTTAACATTTCCTTTACTCTTTTTTTCCTTCTGTATGTAAATGTCATCTTTCTCTACCTTCTACTGTCCTTCTTTCCTGTTTGTAATATTAGTATAGTAAATTATATTTTCTTACTCACATAACATGTTTCTTTGCTCATTTCATTATTATGTTTCTTTGTATTCTGTCACTTTTACTCCCTTAACCAGTTGTACATATTTGATGTGAATATGATATTGTTTAAAGTTCCTTATTTGAACTTAAAATTGTATTTAATTATGTTTTTTTTTTCTGTTGTTGTTGTAACTGTTACAATGTATTGCCTGTTGGCTCAGATTATAGTTGAAGAGTCATTGGACCAATTCACTTATCTGCTTACCAAATATTAAATAAATAAAAATAAATACAAATATTAAGAGAGCAGATAAAAGGTAGACTGTTTATGAGGTTGGACAGTGGGGAGCAGGCCACACTGAGTGATGGATACTTAGGAGCTACCTTTGACACCACGCACAGAAATATAATAGAGAGCCATCAAAATTCCAAAAGAAAATGGGAAAGAGTGAATGTGGACTGATGAGAAAACATAATAAGTGATGTGAAGAGATCAAACAGCATGATTTGTACTATAGACCTTACCTGTAGAAGTAGAGGAAGTTACGGAAAGACATCACCTCTCAACTTTCCCTATTTTGGAAGGACATTCCTATTTTTAGACCTGATTTAGGATGCTCCTATTTTTGGAGGCATGTACCTATTTTCAGGCTTGATTTATCCCTTCACACAGTTTTCTAATTCTTATCACATGATTTCTGAAGCTGCCTAGTACCCAGAAAGCCCCACTACATCCCCAACATGCTAGTGGCACCAATGATTTAAAGAAAGAGGTCACATGGCTTACAACTCCCTTTTTCAAAGAGGTCACCTGGCTTACAACTCCCTTTTTCAAAGAGGTCACCTGGCTTACAACTCCCTTTTCTGAAGCAAAAATAAATTATATTGTGTGGTAGAATTTTGCAATATAGTTCATTAAAATTGACAGATCTTACACAGTCTCTTTGATAATGTGCTTACATTTTTCGATCATTTTTGTCGCTTTCTTTTTTAATCATATTTCTGAGTAGTATTCCATGTTCTTACAGAAAGCAGGAGTTGTTATGTGCTATTTGGTACTCAAATGCTATGCTAATTAGATATCCATCTGCCTTTCAAGGGTCTCTATTGCTATTTTCAATGTTCTGCAGGTAGAGAGGTATGCATCACTAGTGTGGGACCATGAAGGTATGTAAAGCCATACTGTTTAACTGAAAGTGAAAGAGATTACACTTTAAGAGAAGACTGACAATTTGGGAAGGGGCAGTCTTTTCCCAGTCTTTAGTGAGTTACATATTTATATGAGACTTGTCATCTCCTGCCTAGATTTAGACAGAGGTGGTAGTTCTCTAGTTTTCTGGAAATGGTTGCATGATGATGGTGACAGTGATGGTGATGGTGACGGTGATGGTGACGGTGATGGTGATGGTGATGTTGATGGTGATGGTGACGGTGGTGATGATGGTGATGGTGATGGTGATGGTGACGGTGATGGTGATGGTGACAGTGATGTTGATGGTGATGGTAATAGTGATGGTGACAGTGACGGTGATGGTGATGGTGACAGTGACGGTGATGGTGACGGTGATGGTGATGTTGATGGTGATGACAATGGTGATGGTGACAGTGATGGTGATGGTGACGGTGACTGTGATGGTGACAATGATAGTGATGGTGATGGTGATGGTGACGGTGACGGTGATGTTGATGGTGACAGTGATGGTGATGGTGACGGTGATGGTGATGGTGACGGTGACAGTGACTGTGATGGTGACTGTGATAGTGATGGTAACGGTGATGGTGATGCTGATAACTTGTTTGGATAAGGAAGCACCTCCTGGGAGAACATGACTTGTGGACCTGGGGAGAAAGGGCTAGCAGATGTTGCCTATAACAATGACAAGAGATTTGTGATAACTGGGGAGAGGATAGTTAGACATATGCATGGCTGCGAACATATGCAGTAGCTGTGTCATCACCCTATGATGTAGAGCCTGTTATCAAAGGTGAAGAAGAAGCCATATTATAGAAACCCATAACAACATTAAACATAGATTAGATGTGTATGTGTTGGATGTTGTGGAGTTTTGATACAACACAATGTACGTTGACATTTATTTTTCACCCCTTAGTAAGTGATCCATACAGAAGGGCAGAGTGCACTTAGTTATGGTTACTACTTTGTTTAAAAGCTTTAATTAATTTAAGTTCACTCACTCCCCCTCTCAACAATCAGTCCTTTGGTGTGGTGTGGTCAGCTACAGGTCAGCAAACTACCTCTCCTGTCTTAACCAGCCTCTGACCCACCCTACCTGGAGCTACCTGTGGTCACATCCATACGTGGGTGTACCCCTCCAATATAGGACTGTTGAAGTCAGCAAACTTCCTTTCCTGTATTAACCAACCTCTAACCCACCCTACCAGGAGCTATCTGTGGTCACGTCCCTACGTGGGTGTACCCCCCCAATATAGGACTGTTGAAGTCAGAAAACTACCTCTCCTGTCTTAACCAGCCTCTGACCTACCCTACCTGGAGCTACCTGTGGTCATGCCCCTACTTGGGTGTACCCCTCCAATATAGGACTGTTGAAGTATGTCCTGTTTAAACTTGAAAAGGTGTTAGCTATTTACCTGTACGGAATCTGTTGCTCCCCTGGTGGCCATCTCCTTTATACACCAGTGGACCGATCCCTGTTCTCCTCTCCATCTTCTACCTAATCCTTGTGTCTTTTTTGCCCCACTTTTTCTGCCTATCCTGCTCTCCTCCTACTCCTATAACTTAACAGTTTTTATATCTTACCTGCTTAAACAGATTGGTTTTTGCTTCTCCCTGGGAAGCTTCACTGTGGGTGTACCATTGATGTGGTGTTCTCTTCCTCTGCTTGATACTGCTTACTACTGTACATTTATTTCTGCTGTTATCTCCCTTCATGCTGCTTTGCCTACCCTTTTATCTTTTTCCTTGCCTCTATTTACTGCTATCTATCCATTCTGCTACCCTTGACTTATCCCAGGTCCTTAATTCAGCCATATCCATTGGATATGCTAAGTTTCCCATAATCCTTTGTGGGTATTTAAACGCCATCTTTAATCACTCACTCACTCCCCCTCTCAACAATCAGTCCCTCGGTGTGGTGTGGTCAGCTACAGGTGCGCCTACAGTCGAGATGTTCAACTGAATCTACTGTTTTGTAATGATTTGCAATTATGATGGTCAGGTGCTTCTTGTCTGGTAACTAAACGCTGTGCTGGGACATTGAGTCCTTTTGCGTCTTAGCTGTAATAGAATGTAATGTTTTTGCACTGATTTTCAAATATTGTGGTCACCAAATGCTGTGCTTGGATATTAGGTCCCCTCGGCGTATTAGTTGCAATTAGAATGTAATGTTTTACCCTGAATATCAAATTCTGGTCTTCTTGCATTCTTGTTAGAAACTAAACGCTGTGTTTTGATATTGAGCCCTTCATGCGGCTTAAATCCCCAAAGCTACGTAGCGATCCATTCCGGTGCTGACGGTGAGCCATAGGCGCCGTTCTAGCGCATAACCAGCTATATTTTCAGTTCTCATGCTGTTTTTCGCTAGAGTGATCTGGTGACTGTGAATTGAAGTCCTTGAGCCAGGGTGAAGCTTGCTATTTTAATTCCAGCCTTAGTTCTGGCTGTTTGAATGCAGGTCCGGATTTTTAGCACTGTATGCTACATAAGAATTCATGCATTAGGTCTGGCTGTTGCTTAAAGGCAGGCCCAATTAATCCAGCAGTCTATGTTACATATGTTATCCAAATTTCATGTCCCATTGTGCAGTTGGCATTTATACTACACAGATTTGTCTGCAATGGCCGTGCACTCATGTTAAGCATGCTAGATACTTAACGCCCCTCTAGAAGCCATGTCCCATGTGGCAATTTGAGTGTTATCTAGAGGAAGGCTATTTCCTGTAGACTGTGCTCTGCTCTGTGTATTGTTTTACTTCCCTGTTTTAATCAAGCGACTACCGCAATTTGGCTTTAACTGTGTTATTCAATGCATACTGTTTCTAAATCACTATGTATTCTCCCTATGTGACACATTTTACTGTCTGATGCTGTGTTAGATAGTTTAACTAGACACTATATTCTAATTTTGCTTCCATTATATTTGAACCTGATTGTCTGGGCGGCTTAAAAGCTGAAACTGTTGACTTGTTCTAAAATTGTATTGTTTTTGACCTGTTAAATGCGCACTAACCTGTCTAAACCTGCTGCTTTAATCATGATTATCTTATACTGTACTTTATCTACATTAACCTAAGTAATTGCATCATAATAACTGTTTTTTGCTGCATTGTCTCCCCTCTCTTTTCACTTCCTAACTCCTACCCCCTCCTATATCTCCCTACTTATTCTCCACTCACTGCATTCACCCTTCATACTCACACCTACACTCCCTCCCCCTCACCTAAACCCCTCAGGGCTGCCTGTACTTGTCTTTTCCTCTCTTACCCATGCCTGCAAACTTCTCTCTCACACTTCATAATACCATACATGCCACTGCCCCCTGCATTCTCACCATTTACTAGCCTGTTTTTACTTTCCTCTCAGTAGCCACTTTTCTCCCTAATCCTTTATTTCTTTTTGTGTTTTTGTAGGTCAGCAAACTACCTCTCCTGTCTTAACCAGCCTCTGACCCACCCTACCTGGAGCTACCTGTGGTCACGTCCCTACGTGGGTGTACCCCTCCAATATAGGACTGTTGAAGTATGTCCTGTTTAAACTTGAAAAGGTGTTAGCTATTTACCTGTTCTGAATCTGTTGCTCCCGTGGTGGCCATCTCCTTTATACACCAGTGGACCAATCCCTGTTCTCCTCTCCATCTTCTACCTAACCCTTGTGTCTTTTTTGCCCCACTTTTTCTGCCTATCCTGCTCTCCTCCTACTCTTATAACGTAACAGTTGTTATATCTCACCTGCTTAAACAGATTGTTTTCACTGTCCTCATTACCCCACCGCCTTTCACCCCGCCCACTTAAACACATCACTCTCTCTAACACTTCACCACTTAAAGTCCCCTCCTCTTTTCCTTTTACACTAAGATAACCTTAATCTCTTTCTCTACCTCTATTTCCCAACAGCCAGCTCCCTTCCTCAGAACTATTCCCATTAAACTACCCCTTGTACATGCTCACCTTAATTCTCCACACCGTCTGGGCCCGCTGCTTCCTTCTGGTATTCCTAATTCCCCTTTGCTATGCTAGCTCATACTCCTCCAAAGTTCCTCCAATCTTAACTTCACCTCAAACTAACACACATACCCACTGTCAACCCCAATTATACACTCATTTCCATTCTAGCTCCTCTTCCCTTATTCAACCTAACCCTCTGCACCTTTTCTATCCTAAAATGTTTTCCACCACAACTAAAACACTTACTCCTAAACTAATGCTAGATCTACCCACGTTCCTACTATGTAAACCCAAATGGCTAAAAGTTATTTCCTTCAATAACCTAGCCAGAGACATTCATCGCAGCCCTGGTCCTAGTCCCCCTACAAACAACTCCTTCCCCCCATCTCCTTCTCCCCCTTCCTCCACCCACAATACTCTTACTTTCTTACAATCAACGCCCAGAGCCTCAACAACAAAGTACACCAATTTCAAGCCTGGCTAAGCCACAACCAACCCGACATCTTAGCTATCTCAGAAACCTGGCTCAAACCCCATGTTTCTCACTCCAAAATCCTACCAACCAGTTTTCACATTCTGAGAAATGACTGATTAAATAAAAAAGGTGGCGACACTGCTCTAATCTACTCTAATCCTTTTACTTTAATTCCCCTTCAAATTCCAATCCCTCAATTCAGTAATACTGAACTAACAGTTGGTCTACTAAAAATGAATAAACATAAGAATATCTGCATCATTGCCCTATATATCTCTCCCGGTAACAACATCTCTACTCTCAAAGATATTCTTCTATGGGTCTCAACTGAAATTAAATATGAAATTTATATTCTAGGCAACATAAATATTGACTGGAATAAATCAATAGTCCCTCTCCCTCCTTATCCATTAACCTCTACAACTGTACTCAAGTAAGGCTCTCCATCACCCCACCTAACAAAACAAATTCACCAGGATCCATTATAGACTGAATCCTAGTCACCCATCCAAATAAAATAACTAACTCTGGCACCATTCCTGATTCCTTTAGCGATCACATCCCTGCTTTCATTCATCGGACAACCACCTCTACCCCACATCAGCATCAATACATTCTCACTCACAGCGTTAGCAGCTTTAACCCCATAACTTTCTCAAATATTCTCAAACAAATGAACTGGCAAATTCTAAATACCGTTCCCCTTGACAAGGCTATAGAATATTTCAACTCTGTCTTCCTAGACACTCTAAACTCCCTAGCCCCACTAAGAAACAAAAGGATAAAAACTAATACTGCTCCTTGGCTATCCAAAGAAACAAAACAAATTATGCATCAAAGGACAAATCCTGGAAGCTTTACCAAAACAATAAAATGCCCAGTATCCTGCTCCAATACACTCAACTCTGCAACCGTGCAAAACAACTAATCACCAAGGACAAAAAATCCTACTATAGTAAGCTCCAGCCTAATGATAATCAAAACCCCAAACAATTCTGGAAAATCATTAATTCCCTTCTTAATCTAGGCTCCAAAAATAACCTCAGTCCTGACCCAAGTATATCTGACCTTGAATTAAGCTCACAATTCAACTCATTTTTTATAGAAACTATTGCTGACCTGACCAAGACTTTTCCCAACAATAACCCACCTGCCCCTCATTCTTCTCCTTCTAACCACCCTAATAACCTTCCCCTGATGTTCGAACTCAAACCAGTCTCTACTAATTTTATAAAAAGACTTCTATCCAAACTAAAACCATGCTCTAATGCCCCTGATAATATTCCCTCCTCCTTCCTAACATGTGCTGCTGACGGTATTGCACTCCCAATCAGCATCATAATAAACAGATCCATAAATGAATCATATGTACCCAAACGCTGGCGTACAGCCTACATTCTTCCCCTTCACAAAGGAGGCAAAAACACCAATATCTCTAATTTCCACCCCATTGCTCTGCTCTCTCCAATCTCCAAAATCCTAGAAAAATGCATCCACCTCCAACTTATGCCTTTTCTGACCCAGAACCAACTCCTTACATCTACCCAGCATGGCTTCCACCCTGGCCATAGGACTATAACCGCTCTTGTCTCCTTCTTAGAAATGGTTAACCAAGCCCGAGATTCTGGACTCTTAGTATCCACAGTTCTCCTCAGACACCCTTCTTGCTGATGTGATGGCTGGAAGGAAGGCTGTTTTCCAAGAAAGGAATTTCAACTCTGTATTTGCTCAAAAGGAGGTAGAGTGAGCTTTTCCAAGACAAAGTTAAGGTCCTAGGCTGGAGTAGGGACTCTCCTGGGTGGCCTTAAGTTTTTGGCCCCTCTGAGGAACTGCTTGAGCGGTGGATGAGAGAAGAGGGATGGTCCTATATTGTAATGAGCTGAAATGGTTAAGGCATGAATTTTGTTGGAGGAAAAGGACAGGCCCTTGTGAAGCATCTCAGTTAAGTATTGAAGAATCTGAGGTAAAATGGGTGCTGCTGTGCCCATCCATGAGTTTGGCTCCAGGAACAGAATCTTTTCCATTTTTCAGCATAAGATTTTCTAGTACTAGGCCTCCTTGCCTCCATAATGACATCCATCACTTGCTTACTGAGGGATGGTAACAGAGAGATCAGGTAATTAGCCAGGCTGCCAGGTTCAGGGTTTGAAGCTGAGGGTGCAGAATCTGGCCCTCCTGCTGGGACAGCAGGGTAGGGGTCTGAGGCAGGTGCCATGGTGCCAGCAGTGACACACTGCGCAAGAGGGGGTACCAGTGTTGGCATGGCCAGTCTGGATTGTCCTTGGTTTGTCCTGTTTGATCTTTAGTAGTACCTTGGAGAGAAGAATACAGAAATTTCAGAATCCTGATCAGAAGAATCAGAAGTAAAATCAATCCTAGGTCTCTTAGAAGGGGGAGGGTGGCTTCCCCTGATTAGAGTAATAAGGTCTTTAGCCATTTTTATCATTTGTGTTTTAGGCATAGGGGCTGACCATGTGGTCTGGACATTGGTTTTCTAGACATGGATCAAGTTTTAGGCCTTGAAGAAGAAGATGGCATTGGTCTAATATGCAAGTCGGTAGACCTGAATACACCGTCAGGAGCCGGTACCTGCACATCGGCTCCGGACCTATCCAAGGTAGAGACATCAGCAGGTTCCACAGTTGAAGAAGCATCTCGTGGCATACCAGACTCTGAATGGGTCTCAGTAGAGGCCTGCGAATCTGAAGTAGCGGGTATCAGGGGCTGCAAAAGCACCTCACTGAGTACCGGCGAACTGGTGACTAGCTTAGGAGAAATGTCATTGGCAGCTTTGGACCTATGCAGTCTGTCTCTGTCTTTATCTTTGCATTTTTTCAGAATGTCAGTAGTCGGGTGGCTTACCGAAGCCATTTCTGGATAATGGAACCGAGTACCAAAATATTTAGATGCATAAATGAATTGACGACGAATAGTATGAGGTTTGAATAAGGACAAAACCGACAGCAAGGTACATCGTGGTCTGGGCCTAAGCAAGGAATGCAGTATGAAAGAAAATCTTTATGAGATATTTGCTTTCCACAAGAAATACAATTGTTAACTTTTACTGACATTGGTTTAGAGCAAGAAAAAGGATCCCTGATGGGGTACTTAGCTTAGTTGAAGACTTCGGATCTGAAACTCGAAAACGAAAATTTCCGGAGTTGGCCGACCGGCACTTGCAAACTGCTTTTGCTTCGGGCACCGAGCGGCAAGACAGAGTGAAAAAATGGCATTGGCTGCATGCTTTATACCCCTGACTACCTGACGTCATGGAAGATGAGACAGCAAACGACGCAGGACCCAAGACTTTGATAATCAGGCCGACTGAGGGCTACTGCAAGCAGATAACCCAAATGTGATGACTGCAACAGTGAAACACGAGGAACATTGGAATTCACTCCCTTCCACACTAAGGACAATATCAAACTCAGAAAACTTCAAAACCCAGCTTTTCTCATACCTGTCATCCAAATGGAAATGTTCCTGCTTTCACACTACCTAATTCTATTAAGGAAATGCCCCAAGGAGTTTTTTATTCTGCTGGTTCCTAACCTCTCTCTAACTCCCGTAACTATTTTCCTAGAGTGGATTCAAGCTCTCTGTAACTGCTATACAATTTCAAATTTGTAAATAATGTAAATAGCTTCTTATTTTA
Source organism: Protopterus annectens (assembly GCF_019279795.1). NCBI lineage: Eukaryota > Metazoa > Chordata > Ceratodontiformes > Protopteridae > Protopterus > Protopterus annectens. The sequence continues at coordinate 574,640,874 of NC_056730.1, read as the reverse complement.
ACTGAGTGCATGTAAAGTGTTTACCTTACATTAAATGAGTGCATGTAAAGTGTTTCCACACTTTAAATGTAAGAATGTATGTTCAAATAATCTGTACAGTACAACCCTTAGATCGATCACAGTGAACTTTGTTGATCATGCTTGTATCGAATGTACATATCTGTAAACTGTATTATATACTGTACCTTTTATACTTGTGTATTCTTTACTGCATTATGTTTCATGGAGCTTTTCTCCCCGGGCCTCCACTGGAAACAGGCACTTATGCGCCCAGTGGACTTCCCCGGTAATCAAACTGAAAAGAAATAAAAATAAATAAATAATCCTACATTCCACTTGTACATGTCTTGCCTGCTTGATTTTATTTCTGCAATTATGTTCATAGTATGTATTTATGTATTTATTTATTAATTTCTTTGTTTGTCAAATAGGTAATTGAAGCCACTTAGAAAATGATTATTTCAGTTCCACAGTTGCCACTTTCATGCATAGTTTTTGTCCGTTTCAGCATTTCTTCCTTCGCTGTAGTTAACAAGAAATGTATTAAGAATGTGCATGTCAAGTTTTGATTCCTTGGGAAATAAATATATACAATCTTTTCATTAAAATAACAGCAGAAATCTGTTAGGGCTTCTTTAAAGTATACAGGTTAACTCTAGAGTGATTCTGACCTCCAGAAGTGCTGTTATGCAATGTTCAACTGTTTGGTGTTTGATCCTAACAGACTGCATTTTTTTCTGAAATTATTATTTTTAAAAATGGTTAACAGTCTACTTTGTAAATATCATTGGCATGCTTAAACAATGGAAAGCAACTGCAAAAGTAGTAATTTGATCTAAAAAACTCAATATTTCATTTGCAATCTTTATAGCAGTGTGTTATCTTTGTTTAAAAATATCTTTACTTGAAAGTGGTCATAACTGTTGACTTAAAATGCTTCTAATCAGACTAGACAGCTGCTCTTGACCTTGTATAATTCATTGCTTTGTTAACTCGGTGTGTTTCAGTATGATTGACTGCATGCCAAACTTAACATCTCAAACAATACCACATCAAAACCGACATCTTGAACACAGACACGTACACACGCACACACACACACATGCACACACACACACACACACACACACACACACACACACACACACACACACGCCACACGCGCGCACACACACACACACACACACACACACACACACACACACACACACACACACACACACACACACACACACACACACACACACACAAACTCACAGACATATGGGAAACACAAAATATCAAGCATGCACATTTATCACATATGTGGGGGATAAACCCTCCCACCACACCTATAAGAGAGTTGCCTGCATAGCTCCACAATAATCCAATACCAACAGCAGAAAATCCCTTGCTGAATATTGCCAAAATTCAGCAAACCAGAATCTTGGTGTGCAAAATTTAAGACACAAGCATTTGGGTAACTGGGCATCAGCAGAGTGAATGATTGCTGTTTTAGTGCACATTGTAATGTGGTATATCCGTCAAAGTGTTTTTTGTTTAGGAGTTCAAGTCAGATTCTGTCCATGTGTGCACTGAAGTGTTTTGTGTACACAACAATGTATATTTAAGTAATGATACACTGGTACATGTGAGTATATCCCTACATGTATATGTTTACATATACATGAAGGGGTTCAGGTCAGGCCTCATCCATGTGTGCGTTGAAGTGTTTTTGTGTACATGACTGTGTATATTTAAGTAATGATACACTGGTACATGTGTGTATATCCCCTACATGTAGAAACATGTTTACAGGTTTCTTTGTTAATGTAATATGTTAGTGGCATGTGTGTTCCGGTTTATTTGTGTACATAGTACTAGTCCATTGACCAATATTCATGAATTATTTATGTACTGATTTATTGAACCTAAGGTAACAACCCTGGCAGTTAATGTAGAGGGACAGAGAAGGGGCTGATGGGTTAGCATCATATATAACTCCCTCCACAGGTGTATCAGTGAAGGAGGAAGATAGAGAGAGGACAGAATGAAGGAGCAGATCATGAGGAAAAGCATTATACTCATGGGTGGGCCTAAATCTATCAGGAGCACAGCTGATGATCCCAAGCTTCACAGTACAGCAGGCATTAACTGATGTCTTAGGCCATGAGGTATTCATGCAGCTAGTTTGGAACTGTATCAGAAAAGATAACAGACCTGAGGCAGTGTTAAACAAGCTACAGGGGGTCAAGAATGTCAAGGTTAAAGCCCCATTAGGTAACAATGAACTATCAGATGAAAAGGGGCTGTACAAAAGCAATGCAACTACGAGTTAGGATGCCTGAAGACTTCCACATTGAGAGTGTTACAGTTTTAGGGTTATTTAGGGTTATTGTTAGGCTTTTAGATAGGATACTGGTTAATGTTAACAATTTTAAGGGTAAGGTTAAGGTTTTAGAGAATTAGAGCTAAAGCTTTAGAGTTAGGGTAAAGATTTTTGGCTTCATAGGTTCATGAGTTCTCATTAACCTTATAGCCAAGCAGCTCAGGCCCATCACTTGGTACTGGCGGGAGACTAACAATGTCCTTGTGGAGTAGATGTTCTATGCAGATCCCCAATGAACCTTTGCCATCGTCCATCCAGTCATCTAGACTAGTTTTAAAAGACATTTTGGGTTATGTCTCTGTTATGCCACCTGATCTGTTTGATGTGGTAGTACAGGATTAGGTCACTAGAATTAATTTTTGCCTTACCACTAGTTCTCTTAAGGTGAAGGAGTTCAAAGAGTGCAAGACATTTACAGTATGGAAGGCAAAGCAGAGATCATCCCTCAGGAGTTGTATGACCTTCAGTAGAGGGAGAGAGCTTTTAATCTATCAGAGTAGCTAAGGGTGCTGAGTCCAGATATTATTTTGGAGACGAAACACTGAGGTCTCTCAAGCTGGTTTAGGTACTTACAGAGGTACATGCATTATATTCAGTGATGGGCCTAATAGAATATGATTTTTACAATTGATTTTTTACATGCAAAGTGTATATGTATATATTTATATATTTTTTTTCGATTGCCTAATGGACTAAGGTTGATATATTTCCAGCCTTGTAGTATATTATCTTGAATAAAATCACAGACTTAATAATCAACTTAATAATATGGTTAAATAAGAGGTACCACATCATTATAAATTTTATTTAAAGTACATAAGGGTTATATTACTATGACAGCTACTAAGTAGGCCAGGACCAGCTCGAATGTTACACTGATGTGGTAGGGATGTGAATTTAACATGTGTACCAATAACACTTTGTTTTACAGCATAATAAACCACTCCTATGCCTGATAAAAAGTTTATATATATTTAGAAAGCTTGTGAGGAAATTATTACTCTATTTTTGTTTTACTTGGATCGCTTGTCTGTGTGCTTAATAAAGGATTTCCGACTGGAAACAGACTGCCTGCCTTGCTTGGATTACTTTCGAATACTTAGCAATGCTGTAGAATTATATATTTTTTATAATTTTGTGTTTGACTTAAGATGAGTTTACATTCGCTACTTCTACTACTTTTGTCTGATCTGATTAATATACAGTGATTAACTAGAGATATATGGACTGAAAATCTTCCACACAGAGAAGTTTCTTACACTGTTATTTGCAAAGTTTTGGAACATATTATGGCTGAACAAATAAGCAATGATATTGCACATCTTCCCCAGCGCTGTCCTTCTCTTCTTCCTTTAGCTATATAAGTGAAAAGGGTCTTTATCGCCTACCTGAGCCTTTCTGCCATCTCTGCCTTTTCTTGTGCCTTTGTAACCTCACATCCTTTGATGCTTTTCTGCTGTGCCTCCTTATAACGCGCATCATTGATCTCCCTTTCCATCTTCCTCCTATCTGCTGTGCCTCCTTATAATGAGCATCATTGATCTCCCTTTCCATCTTCCTCCTATCTGCTGTGCCTTCTTATAATGAGCATCATTGATCTCCCTTTCCATCTTCCTCCTATCTGCTGTGCCTCCTTATAATGAGCATCATTGATCTCCCTTTCCATCTTCTTCCTATCTACTGTGCCTCCATATAACGCGCATCATTGATCTCCCTTTCCATCTTCCTCCTATCTGCTGTGCCTCCTTATAACGCGCATCATTGATCTCCCTTTCCATCTTCCTCCTATCTGCTGTGCCTCCTTATAACGCGCATCATTGATCTCCCTTTCCATCTTCCTCCTATCTGCTGTGCCTCCTTATAATGCGCATCATTGATCTCCCTTTCCATCTTCCTCTTATCTGCTGTGCCTCCTTATAATGAGCATCATTGATCTCCCTTTCCATCTTCCTCCTATCTGCTGTGCCTCCTTATAACGCGCATCATTGATCTCCCTTTCCATCTTCCTCCTATCTGCTGTGCCTCCTTATAACACGCATCATTGATCTCCCTTTCCATCTTCCTCCTATATAGTCTAAAAAGAAGGTGGTAATGCTGTCTACCACACCCAGCTCAAACTATATTTTTAGTACTGCATGCATTATTCTCCATATCTGCAGACTCAAGCTTGTCGTCATCTGCTCAGTTTTTCTAGCAGTTGCCATATGGGACACAAAGTCATGGGACTTTGGAAAGTCCATGCAGGCTAAACGTAAGAATATTCCTCAGTCAGGGCTCTTGGTGATCCAGACACAAAACTAGATGAGGTTTGACTAACAGCTCTGTCTGTCCATGGAGCTATATTGGTTGTTGATCTCTGCCTAGCATACAAAGCTATGTCAAACCCAGAGCTGCTGGACATGCTCCACTTAAAGAAATCCCAATCCTTCCGAGCTACATGCTCTAGGGACCTAAACCTTGTCACCACAATAAACAGAACATGCTGGAGGGATAGATTCCTGTCCCAGAGACTTCCCATACTCTGGAATAAACTATCTATCTATATCAAATAAAGCTCCTCATTAGCACTCTTCAAGAAAAATCTTGATGGTTGGATGGGAAATAGGAAATTCACCATGGGGATCACCTCTGTGGCTCTGCTCGACAGTGGCACAGGAAAATCATTTTCTTGGGTGGCAAAAGCCAGGGTACCTTTTTGGCTGGGCCTGTATAGGCCCCAGGGCCGATAACCTTGTACCTACCTATGAACCTATGAACCCATGAACCTATGACTGACTGAGATAATTCATCAATATCCAGCAAACAGGATGGAGGGGAGACTGAATTCAAACTGTAATTAAAAGCAGACCAGAGCAATGGCCTAATGGCTGACTCCCTGTCCATTCTGAGTGGTGGGGTAGACCCTGTCCCCCCCCCCTAATATTGTGCTGGATTAACTGGGTCATCAAATAATGATTGAATTAATGCAGTAGCTAATTATTTTACTGTGTCATGCATCTACAGTGTAATGTATATTTCCATCAAACATTGAAAGACCCCCAACTAAGCATAACATCTTATCCATCCATCCATCCACCCTCAACCCCTTTTTCCCATTTTGCACATGGGGTTGGGGTGTCACTTCAACAGTGACAATCATCTCGAACTAAGGTTTACACCACCGGATAGCTAGCCCTGCTGCAGTAGTTCATCCGTGCCACTCACCCACACACAGTTTAGAGTGTCCAGTCCACGTACTACAAGTCTTTGCAATGTGGGAGGAAACTGGAGCACCTGGAGGAAACCCATGTGACCACAGGGAGGACATGCAGACTCTGCACAGAAGGCACCCCTGCCAAGAATCGAACTGGAAATCTCCCATATTCACTATAGTTATACAATAAATACATCTTGGAAATGATTGAGTCACTTGTTATGTAACACACTTGATGAGGAAGATGAAGCAGTGCAGCATTAAGGAAGCTCATTACTTTCCCATTGGTCTCACGGGAGGGCTGCAGTAGTTAGAACTAGTACTGGCCTGAGATGTAGCAAAAGTCTTACCTTTAAATTACTTATGGGCATTAGCTTTATATTCCAAGGGAGAGCATTCTATAGTTATGGCCATATACATGCTGCCTTGTCATTGGTCACAGTCCTGGTTGGGGGAGGAGTAACTGTCTGAATTGATGATAAGATGTTTGAGACAAGTAAGTGCAGAACAATAGATGGAAGCTCTCATTAAAAATCTGCCAAACAGCAGAGACCTCCCAAGCTGAAACGCAGACAACCCCCCCCCCCCAACATTACCCAAATGACACAAATCAGTGTGCCACTCAACCTCAGCCCATAAAGCAAAACAACATACCCACCACACTAGTCATAGGTGATTCTATAGACAGGCACACTGATGTCCCACTCATCATGCTAAACAAGGAGAAAGTTACTGTCAGCTGCCTGTCGGGTGCCAGGATCTGCCACATAATGCATGTACTCAGGTCACTCCACAACAAGTACAAATACAACTCTGTCATTGTCCATGTTGGTGTGAATGACCTGAGATGTACCTTTCTGGACTACATGAACAGAGACATGGAGGAGCTCTCAAATCTTGTAGCCAAGTAAGTTATGACCTTAGCCCTGAGTAGCATCCTGCCATTGCCAGAATGATACCACAGTACAAGGACAAAATGATTGACTTCAACAATTGGCTTAGCTTCTGGTGTCATTCTAAGGGGATCCAGCATCTGTCTGCCTGGGGTGACATGGTCGACACTACCACTATGCTTTGTCAGAGATGGCCTGCACCTGTCGCTCCTGGGATTTCAGATGCTGGCTAAGGCTCTTGCCACCCCTATAGTGCCTTTTTTAGGCAAGGTTCAAATGCTAAATTCACCACTGTAGCAGGTTTAAGCAAGCAAACTCCGAGGGTAATGCTACTCAATGCTAGAAGTCTAAACCTCAAAATGCACTCACTCGAGGCGCTCCTTAAAATGGAGAACATCGACATCTGTGCAGTGACAGAGACCTGGTTCAAGGCTCCAGAGAGCACCCCTGTATTACCTGGCTATAATTCATACCATATCTTTTGTCCACCTAACCTGGACCGAAACACAAAAGGTGGAGGCATGTCCATATTCATTAAGGATATCCACACCTCCAGGCTAGCTGCACAGCATAATGCATCCAAAATTATCCAAGTGCAACTAACACTGGGCAAGACTGCAATCCAGGTTGTAGCTTGTTACAGATCCCCACCATGCCCCAGGATTCCCACTCTTAATTTCTTAAGATACTGGAAAATATTAAGGTACAACCCAATACCTTAATTATGGGTGATTTCAACTACCCCACCATCAACTGGGAAAACTACTCATGTACCAACTCATTCACTCAACATTTTCTGGAATTCATAAATTCCAATGCCTTGGATCAGCTTGTCCACGCCCCCACCAGAGACACCAATATCCTGGACCTGGTCATTACCAATATGGGTAACCAGTGTTCTATGCCAGAGGTCAACTCCTCGCTGGTCAGATCTGACCACAAGTTAATCACCCTAGACATCCATATCCCACCCCACCCCTCATTAAGGAAACCACCATCAAAAACTACTCCAAAGCCAACTTCATGCTTCTTAAGACAGAAGTGGCAAACTTCAAGACACCCATGCAGACGGAAAATAGAGGTACGACTGCTGAATCTTACACAAATGCACTCTATAAGCACATACACAAGTGCATGGATCATGCCATCCTCAATAGAACCAAGATGCTATCCTCCAAAAAAGGAAGCCAATCTGGTGTGCTCCTGCCATAAACAAACTCTACAACAGAAGGAAGAAGCTGTTGCAAAAAAACAATAAAATCCCAAGATTGGAGGAACTCCCTGGTCAGCCTCAGCAAGAAGCTGAGATCCCTCATACAATCTTCCAAAGACAGTTATGAAAATAAAATCACCACTGATTCCAAAGAGAACCACAAAGCATTCTACAGCTATGTCAAGAATCTCAATGGCAACACTCAGATCTGCTCTGAGCTGCAGCATGATGGCACTAAATATACAGAACCAACCGATATTGACCAACATTCTGGCAGATAGGTTCAGTGCTAACTTTAACCCCCCTCTCACCCACCAAAGGGCCCATCTTAATACTGGAAGAATGCAAAGCCCCATGTAACCACGGATGAGCAAGTAAAGATCACACTCTCCAAAGGCAAGAACACAGCATTCAAGGGACCAGACAACATCCCAGGCTGCGTACAGCACAAACTACAGAACGAACTGGCACCTCACCTAAGTACCATGTTCAATCATAGCCTCACCTCAGGCTACGTGCCTACTGAATGGTGCACAGGGATGGTTATCCCACTCCACAAAGGGTGTGCCACCATGGACCCCAGAAACTACTGCCCCATTAGCCTGATGAGCTTGGACTGCATGGCCATAGAACGTATCATCTTGGAGCTTATAAACAAAGACATAGGTAACCTCCAAACCCTGGACCCCACTCAATTTGTGTTTGTAAAAGGTAGATCATGTCTACTAAACCTGATTTACTTCTTTGAAGCAGTCACTAGAGCCGTAGATGAGGGCAAGGTAGTGCATACAGCCTATCTTGACCTCGGCAAGGCTTTCGATACCATCCCCCACTCTGGAATTATAGATAAACTCACTAAACTGGGCGTAAATCCCTATGTCACAAGATGGGTGGCCAACTGGCTCCCTGACAGAACCCACACAGTAAAGGTAGCCAACTTCAA